>NW_027098969.1:0-119005 GCF_037042795.1 Molothrus aeneus
AGATACTGCAGCTCTCCGAAGCTAAGTGCCGGTCCCGGGCTTCTTTCGGCACAAACCGCTCTCAGGAGCTCCCTGCGCTCGCCACAATGCTCTGTGTGCGAAGAAGCCGCTTCTTCGCCTCCGGGAGAATCGGCGAGCGGCAGCTTCCCAAAGGCGAAGATGCAAGCTGCAGCACACAGGCACAGTGTGGGCAGCCTTCAGACTTAGAGAAAACAGTACTTTACCACTCTCCTGCCTTTTCCATGGTTATTCTATTGGAAAAGAACGAGTTTTGGACAACTACCTTTCATTCTTGCCAAACTCTTTGCAGACCCCCGTGCAAGCTTTAGAACAAGATTTTGGATGTTTTCTTTCCTGGCAGAGTTTCTCCTTGCAAGATATGGTGGAAAAGCTTTTTGCTGAGTGTAGAGCGGCAAGACACGCAGAAGACGCAGATACGCAGCTCTCCGAAGCTAAGTGCCGGTCCCGGGCTTCTTTCGGCACAAACCGCTCTCAGGAGCTCCCTGCGCTCGCCACAATGCTCTGTGTGCGAAGAAGCCGCTTCTTCGCCTGCGGGAGAATCGGCGAGCGGCAGCTTCCCAAAGGCGAAGATGCAAGCTGCAGCACACAGGCACAGTGTGGGCAGCCTTCAGACTTAGAGAAAACAGTACTTTACCACTCTCCTGCCTTTTCCATGGTTATTCTATTGGAAAAGAACGAGTTTTGGACAACTACCTTTCATTCTTGCCAAACTCTTTGCAGACCCCCGTGCAAGCTTTAGAACAAGATTTTGGATGTTTTCTTTCCTGGCAGAGTTTCTCCTTGCAAGATATGGTGGAAAAGCTTTTTGCTGAGTGTAGAGCGGCAAGACACGCAGAAGACGCAGATACGCAGCTCTCCGAAGCTAAGTGCCGGTCCCGGGCTTCTTTCGGCACAAACCGCTCTCAGGAGCTCCCTGCGCTCGCCACAATGCTCTGTGTGCGAAGAAGCCGCTTCTTCGCCTGCGGGAGAATCGGCGAGCGGCAGCTTCCCAAAGGCGAAGATGCAAGCTGCAGCACACAGGCACAGTGTGGGCAGCCTTCAGACTTAGAGAAAACAGTACTTTACCACTCTCCTGCCTTTTCCATGGTTATTCTATTGGAAAAGAACGAGTTTTGGACAACTACCTTTCATTCTTGCCAAACTCTTTGCAGACCCCCGTGCAAGCTTTAGAACAAGATTTTGGATGTTTTCTTTCCTGGCAGAGTTTCTCCTTGCAAGATATGGTGGAAAAGCTTTTTGCTGAGTGTAGAGCGGCAAGACACGCAGAAGACGCAGATACGCAGCTCTCCGTAGCTAAGTGCCGGTCCCGGGCTTCTTTCGGCACAAACCGCTCTCAGGAGCTCCCTGCGCTCGCCACAATGCTCTGTGTGCGAAGAAGCCGCTTCTTCGCCTGCGGGAGAATCGGCGAGCGGCAGCTTCCCAAAGGCGAAGATGCAAGCTGCAGCACACAGGCACAGTGTGGGCAGCCTTCAGACTTAGAGAAAACAGTACTTTACCACTCTCCTGCCTTTTCCATGGTTATTCTATTGGAAAAGAACGAGTTTTGGACAACTACCTTTCATTCTTGCCAAACTCTTTGCAGACCCCCGTGCAAGCTTTAGAACAAGATTTTGGATGTTTTCTTTCCTGGCAGAGTTTCTCCTTGCAAGATATGGTGGAAAAGCTTTTGGCTGAGTGTAGAGCGGCAAGACACGCAGAAGACGCAGATACGCAGCTCTCCGAAGCTAAGTGCCGGTCCCGGGCTTCTTTCGGCACAAACCGCTCTCAGGAGCTCCCTGCGCTCGCCACAATGCTCTGTGTGCGAAGAAGCCGCTTCTTCGCCTCCGGGAGAATCGGCGAGCGGCAGCTTCCCAAAGGCGAAGATGCAAGCTGCAGCACACAGGCACAGTGTGGGCAGCCTTCAGACTTAGAGAAAACAGTACTTTACCACTCTCCTGCCTTTTCCATGGTTATTCTATTGGAAAAGAACGAGTTTTGGACAACTACCTTTCATTCTTGCCAAACTCTTTGCAGACCCCCGTGCAAGCTTTAGAACAAGATTTTGGATGTTTTCTTTCCTGGCAGAGTTTCTCCTTGCAAGATATGGTGGAAAAGCTTTTTGCTGAGTGTAGAGCGGCAAGACACGCAGAAGACGCAGATACGCAGCTCTCCGAAGCTAAGTGCCGGTCCCGGGCTTCTTTCGGCACAAACCGCTCTCAGGAGCTCCCTGCGCTCGCCACAATGCTCTGTGTGCGAAGAAGCCGCTTCTTCGCCTGCGGGAGAATCGGCGAGCGGCAGCTTCCCAAAGGCGAAGATGCAAGCTGCAGCACACAGGCACAGTGTGGGCAGCCTTCAGACTTAGAGAAAACAGTACTTTACCACTCTCCTGCCTTTTCCATGGTTATTCTATTGGAAAAGAACGAGTTTTGGACAACTACCTTTCATTCTTGCCAAACACTTTGCAGACCCCCGTGCAAGCTTTAGAACAAGATTTTGGATGTTTTCTTTCCTGGCAGAGTTTCTCCTTGCAAGATATGGTGGAAAAGCTTTTTGCTGAGTGTAGAGCGGCAAGACACGCAGAAGACGCAGATACGCAGCTCTCCGAAGCTAAGTGCCGGTCCCGGGCTTCTTTCGGCACAAACCGCTCTCAGGAGCTCCCTGCGCTCGCCACAATGCTCTGTGTGCGAAGAAGCCGCTTCTTCGCCTGCGGGAGAATCGGCGAGCGGCAGCTTCCCAAAGGCGAAGATGCAAGCTGCAGCACACAGGCACAGTGTGGGCAGCCTTCAGACTTAGAGAAAACAGTACTTTACCACTCTCCTGCCTTTTCCATGGTTATTCTATTGGAAAAGAACGAGTTTTGGACAACTACCTTTCATTCTTGCCAAACTCTTTGCAGACCTCCGTGCAAGCTTTAGAACAAGATTTTGGATGTTTTCTTTCCTGGCAGAGTTTCTCCTTGCAAGATATGGTGGAAAAGCTTTTTGCTGAGTGTAGAGCGGCAAGACACGCAGAAGACGCAGATACGCAGCTCTCCGAAGCTAAGTGCCGGTCCCGGGCTTCTTTCGGCACAAACCGCTCTCAGGAGCTCCCTGCGCTCGCCACAATGCTCTGTGTGCGAAGAAGCCGCTTCTTCGCCTGCGGGAGAATCGGCGAGCGGCAGCTTCCCAAAGGCGAAGATGCAAGCTGCAGCACACAGGCACAGTGTGGGCAGCCTTCAGACTTAGAGAAAACAGTACTTTACCACTCTCCTGCCTTTTCCATGGTTATTCTATTGGAAAAGAACGAGTTTTGGACAACTACCTTTCATTCTTGCCAAACTCTTTGCAGACCCCCGTGCAAGCTTTAGAACAAGATTTTGGATGTTTTCTTTCCTGGCAGAGTTTCTCCTTGCAAGATATGGTGGAAAAGCTTTTTGCTGAGTGTAGAGCGGCAAGACACGCAGAAGACGCAGATACGCAGCTCTCCGAAGCTAAGTGCCGGTCCCGGGCTTCTTTCGGCACAAACCGCTCTCAGGAGCTCCCTGCGCTCGCCACAATGCTCTGTGTGCGAAGAAGCCGCTTCTTCGCCTGCGGGAGAATCGGCGAGCGGCAGCTTCCCAAAGGCGAAGATGCAAGCTGCACCACACAGGCACAGTGTGGGCAGCCTTCAGACTTAGAGAAAACAGTACTTTACCACTCTCCTGCCTTTTCCATGGTTATTCTATTGGAAAAGAACGAGTTTTGGACAACTACCTTTCATTCTTGCCAAACTCTTTGCAGACCCCCGTGCAAGCTTTAGAACAAGATTTTGGATGTTTTCTTTCCTGGCAGAGTTTCTCCTTGCAAGATATGGTGGAAAAGCTTTTTGCTGAGTGTAGAGCGGCAAGACACGCAGAAGACGCAGATACGCAGCTCTCCGAAGCTAAGTGCCGGTCCCGGGCTTCTTTCGGCACAAACCGCTCTCAGGAGCTCCCTGCGCTCGCCACAATGCTCTGTGTGCGAAGAAGCCGCTTCTTCACCTGCGGGAGAATCGGCGAGCGGCAGCTTCCCAAAGGCGAAGATGCAAGCTGCAGCACACAGGCACAGTGTGGGCAGCCTTCAGACTTAGAGAAAACAGTACTTTACCACTCTCCTGCCTTTTCCATGGTTATTCTATTGGAAAAGAACGAGTTTTGGACAACTACCTTTCATTCTTGCCAAACTCTTTGCAGACCTCCGTGCAAGCTTTAGAACAAGATTTTGGATGTTTTCTTTCCTGGCAGAGTTTCTCCTTGCAAGATATGGTGGAAAAGCTTTTTGCTGAGTGTAGAGCGGCAAGACACGCAGAAGACGCAGATACGCAGCTCTCCGAAGCTAAGTGCCGGTCCCGGGCTTCTTTCGGCACAAACCACTCTCAGGAGCTCCCTGCGCTCGCCACAATGCTCTGTGTGCGAAGAAGCCGCTTCTTCGCCTGCGGGAGAATCGGCGAGCGGCAGCTTCCCAAAGGCGAAGATGCAAGCTGCAGCACACAGGCACAGTGTGGGCAGCCTTCAGACTTAGAGAAAACAGTACTTTACCACTCTCCTGCCTTTTCCATGGTTATTCTATTGGAAAAGAACGAGTTTTGGACAACTACCTTTCATTCTTGCCAAACTCTTTGCAGACCTCCGTGCAAGCTTTAGAACAAGATTTTGGATGTTTTCTTTCCTGGCAGAGTTTCTCCTTGCAAGATATGGTGGAAAAGCTTTTTGCTGAGTGTAGAGCGGCAAGACACGCAGAAGACGCAGATACGCAGCTCTCCGAAGCTAAGTGCCGGTCCCGGGCTTCTTTCGGCACAAACCGCTCTCAGGAGCTCCCTGCGCTCGCCACAATGCTCTGTGTGCGAAGAAGCCGCTTCTTCGCCTGCGGGAGAATCGGCGAGCGGCAGCTTCCCAAAGGCGAAGATGCAAGCTGCAGCACACAGGCACAGTGTGGGCAGCCTTCAGACTTAGAGAAAACAGTACTTTACCACTCTCCTGCCTTTTCCATGGTTATTCTATTGGAAAAGAACGAGTTTTGGACAACTACCTTTCATTCTTGCCAAACTCTTTGCAGACCCCCGTGCAAGCTTTAGAAGAAGATTTTGGATGTTTTCTTTCCTGGCAGAGTTTCTCCTTGCAAGATATGGTGGAAAAGCTTTTTGCTGAGTGTAGAGCGGCAAGACACGCAGAAGACGCAGATACGCAGCTCTCCGAAGCTAAGTGCCGGTCCCGGGCTTCTTTCGGCACAAACCGCTCTCAGGAGCTCCCTGCGCTCGCCACAATGCTCTGTGTGCGAAGAAGCCGCTTCTTCGCCTGCGGGAGAATCGGCGAGCGGCAGCTTCCCAAAGGCGAAGATGCAAGCTGCAGCACACAGGCACAGTGTGGGCAGCCTTCAGACTTAGAGAAAACAGTACTTTACCACTCTCCTGCCTTTTCCATGGTTATTCTATTGGAAAAGAACGAGTTTTGGACAACTACCTTTCATTCTTGCCAAACTCTTTGCAGACCCCCGTGCAAGCTTTAGAACAAGATTTTGGATGTTTTCTTTCCTGGCAGAGTTTCTCCTTGCAAGATATGGTGGAAAAGCTTTTGGCTGAGTGTAGAGCGGCAAGACACGCAGAAGACGCAGATACGCAGCTCTCCGAAGCTAAGTGCCGGTCCCGGGCTTCTTTCGGCACAAACCGCTCTCAGGAGCTCCCTGCGCTCGCCACAATGCTCTGTGTGCGAAGAAGCCGCTTCTTCGCCTGCGGGAGAATCGGCGAGCGGCAGCTTCCCAAAGGCGAAGATGCAAGCTGCAGCACACAGGCACAGTGTGGGCAGCCTTCAGACTTAGAGAAAACAGTACTTTACCACTCTCCTGCCTTTTCCATGGTTATTCTATTGGAAAAGAACGAGTTTTGGACAACTACCTTTCATTCTTGCCAAACTCTTTGCAGACCCCCGTGCAAGCTTTAGAACAAGATTTTGGATGTTTTCTTTCCTGGCAGAGTTTCTCCTTGCAAGATATGGTGGAAAAGCTTTTGGCTGAGTGTAGAGCGGCAAGACACGCAGAAGACGCAGATACGCAGCTCTCCGAAGCTAAGTGCCGGTCCCGGGCTTCTTTCGGCACAAACCGCTCTCAGGAGCTCCCTGCGCTCGCCACAATGCTCTGTGTGCGAAGAAGCCGCTTCTTCGCCTGCGGGAGAATCGGCGAGCGGCAGCTTCCCAAAGGCGAAGATGCAAGCTGCAGCACACAGGCACAGTGTGGGCAGCCTTCAGACTTAGAGAAAACAGTACTTTACCACTCTCCTGCCTTTTCCATGGTTATTCTATTGGAAAAGAACGAGTTTTGGACAACTACCTTTCATTCTTGCTAAACTCTTTGCAGACCCCCGTGCAAGCTTTAGAACAAGATTTTGGATGTTTTCTTTCCTGGCAGAGTTTCTCCTTGCAAGATATGGTGGAAAAGCTTTTTGCTGAGTGTAGAGCGGCAAGACACGCAGAAGACGCAGATACGCAGCTCTCCGAAGCTAAGTGCCGGTCCCGGGCTTCTTTCGGCACAAACCGCTCTCAGGAGCTCCCTGCGCTCGCCACAATGCTCTGTGTGCGAAGAAGCCGCTTCTTCGCCTGCGGGAGAATCGGCGAGCGGCAGCTTCCCAAAGGCGAAGATGCAAGCTGCAGCACACAGGCACAGTGTGGGCAGCCTTCAGACTTAGAGAAAACAGTACTTTACCACTCTCCTGCCTTTTCCATGGTTATTCTATTGGAAAAGAACGAGTTTTGGACAACTACCTTTCATTCTTGCCAAACTCTTTGCAGACCCCCGTGCAAGCTTTAGAACAAGATTTTGGATGTTTTCTTTCCTGGCAGAGTTTCTCCTTGCAAGATATGGTGGAAAAGCTTTTTGCTGAGTGTAGAGCGGCAAGACACGCAGAAGACGCAGATACGCAGCTCTCCGAAGCTAAGTGCTGGTCCCGGGCTTCTTTCGGCACAAACCGCTCTCAGGAGCTCCCTGCGCTCGCCACAATGCTCTGTGTGCGAAGAAGCCGCTTCTTCGCCTGCGGGAGAATCGGCGAGCGGCAGCTTCCCAAAGGCGAAGATGCAAGCTGCAGCACACAGGCACAGTGTGGGCAGCCTTCAGACTTAGAGAAAACAGTACTTTACCACTCTCCTGCCTTTTCCATGGTTATTCTATTGGAAAAGAACGAGTTTTGGACAACTACCTTTCATTCTTGCCAAACTCTTTGCAGACCCCCGTGCAAGCTTTAGAACAAGATTTTGGATGTTTTCTTTCCTGGCAGAGTTTCTCCTTGCAAGATATGGTGGAAAAGCTTTTTGCTGAGTGTAGAGCG
Organism: Molothrus aeneus; assembly: GCF_037042795.1. NCBI lineage: Eukaryota > Metazoa > Chordata > Aves > Passeriformes > Icteridae > Molothrus > Molothrus aeneus. Next base: position 7,309 of record NW_027098969.1, read on the forward strand.
GCAAGACACGCAGAAGACGCAGATACGCAGCTCTCCGAAGCTAAGTGCCGGTCCCGGGCTTCTTTCGGCACAAACCGCTCTCAGGAGCTCCCTGCGCTCGCCACAATGCTCTGTGTGCGAAGAAGCCGCTTCTTCGCCTCCGGGAGAATCGGCGAGCGGCAGCTTCCCAAAGGCGAAGATGCAAGCTGCAGCACACAGGCACAGTGTGGGCAGCCTTCAGACTTAGAGAAAACAGTACTTTACCACTCTCCTGCCTTTTCCATGGTTATTCTATTGGAAAAGAACGAGTTTTGGACAACTACCTTTCATTCTTGCCAAACTCTTTGCAGACCCCCGTGCAAGCTTTAGAACAAGATTTTGGATGTTTTCTTTCCTGGCAGAGTTTCTCCTTGCAAGATATGGTGGAAAAGCTTTTTGCTGAGTGTAGAGCGGCAAGACACGCAGAAGACGCAGATACGCAGCTCTCCGAAGCTAAGTGCCGGTCCCGGGCTTCTTTCGGCACAAACCGCTCTCAGGAGCTCCCTGCGCTCGCCACAATGCTCTGTGTGCGAAGAAGCCGCTTCTTCGCCTGCGGGAGAATCGGCGAGCGGCAGCTTCCCAAAGGCGAAGATGCAAGCTGCAGCACACAGGCACAGTGTGGGCAGCCTTCAGACTTAGAGAAAACAGTACTTTACCACTCTCCTGCCTTTTCCATGGTTATTCTATTGGAAAAGAACGAGTTTTGGACAACTACCTTTCATTCTTGCCAAACTCTTTGCAGACCTCCGTGCAAGCTTTAGAACAAGATTTTGGATGTTTTCTTTCCTGGCAGAGTTTCTCCTTGCAAGATATGGTGGAAAAGCTTTTTGCTGACTGTAGAGCGGCAAGACACGCAGAAGACGCAGATACGCAGCTCTCCGAAGCTAAGTGCCGGTCCCGGGCTTCTTTCGGCACAAACCGCTCTCAGGAGCTCCCTGCGCTCGCCACAATGCTCTGTGTGCGAAGAAGCCGCTTCTTCGCCTGCGGGAGAATCGGCGAGCGGCAGCTTCCCAAAGGCGAAGATGCAAGCTGCAGCACACAGGCACAGTGTGGGCAGCCTTCAGACTTAGAGAAAACAGTACTTTACCACTCTCCTGCCTTTTCCATGGTTATTCTATTGGAAAAGAACGAGTTTTGGACAACTACCTTTCATTCTTGCCAAACTCTTTGCAGACCCCCGTGCAAGCTTTAGAACAAGATTTTGGATGTTTTCTTTCCTGGCAGAGTTTCTCCTTGCAAGATATGGTGGAAAAGCTTTTTGCTGAGTGTAGAGCGGCAAGACACGCAGAAGACGCAGATACGCAGCTCTCCGAAGCTAAGTGCCGGTCCCGGGCTTCTTTCGGCACAAACCGCTCTCAGGAGCTCCCTGCGCTCGCCACAATGCTCTGTGTGCGAAGAAGCCGCTTCTTCGCCTGCGGGAGAATCGGCGAGCGGCAGCTTCCCAAAGGCGAAGATGCAAGCTGCAGCACACAGGCACAGTGTGGGCAGCCTTCAGACTTAGAGAAAACAGTACTTTACCACTCTCCTGCCTTTTCCATGGTTATTCTATTGGAAAAGAACGAGTTTTGGACAACTACCTTTCATTCTTGCCAAACTCTTTGCAGACCCCCGTGCAAGCTTTAGAACAAGATTTTGGATGTTTTCTTCCCTGGCAGAGTTTCTCCTTGCAAGATATGGTGGAAAAGCTTTTTGCTGAGTGTAGAGCGGCAAGACACGCAGAAGACGCAGATACGCAGCTCTCCGAAGCTAAGTGCCGGTCCCGGGCTTCTTTCGGCACAAACCGCTCTCAGGAGCTCCCTGCGCTCGCCACAATGCTCTGTGTGCGAAGAAGCCGCTTCTTCGCCTCCGGGAGAATCGGCGAGCGGCAGCTTCCCAAAGGCGAAGATGCAAGCTGCAGCACACAGGCACAGTGTGGGCAGCCTTCAGACTTAGAGAAAACAGTACTTTACCACTCTCCTGCCTTTTCCATGGTTATTCTATTGGAAAAGAATGAGTTTTGGACAACTACCTTTCATTCTTGCCAAACTCTTTGCAGACCCCCGTGCAAGCTTTAGAACAAGATTTTGGATGTTTTCTTTCCTGGCAGAGTTTCTCCTTGCAAGATATGGTGGAAAAGCTTTGTGCTGAGTGTAGAGCGGCAAGACACGCAGAAGACGCAGATACGCAGCTCTCCGAAGCTAAGTGCCGGTCCCGGGCTTCTTTCGGCACAAACCGCTCTCAGGAGCTCCCTGCGCTCGCCACAATGCTCTGTGTGCGAAGAAGCCGCTTCTTCGCCTGCGGGAGAATCGGCGAGCGGCAGCTTCCCAAAGGCGAAGATGCAAGCTGCAGCACACAGGCACAGTGTGGGCAGCCTTCAGACTTAGAGAAAACAGTACTTTACCACTCTCCTGCCTTTTCCATGGTTATTCTATTGGAAAAGAATGAGTTTTGGACAACTACCTTTCATTCTTGCCAAACTCTTTGCAGACCCCCGTGCAAGCTTTAGAACAAGATTTTGGATGTTTTCTTTCCTGGCAGAGTTTCTCCTTGCAAGATATGGTGGAAAAGCTTTTTGCTGAGTGTAGAGCGGCAAGACACGCAGAAGACGCAGATACGCAGCTCTCCGAAGCTAAGTGCCGGTCCCGGGCTTCTTTCGGCACAAACCGCTCTCAGGAGCTCCCTGCGCTCGCCACAATGCTCTGTGTGCGAAGAAGCCGCTTCTTCGCCTCCGGGAGAATCGGCGAGCGGCAGCTTCCCAAAGGCGAAGATGCAAGCTGCAGCACACAGGCACAGTGTGGGCAGCCTTCAGACTTAGAGAAAACAGTACTTTACCACTCTCCTGCCTTATCCATGGTTATTCTATTGGAAAAGAACGAGTTTTGGACAACTACCTTTCATTCTTGCCAAACTCTTTGCAGACCTCCGTGCAAGCTTTAGAACAAGATTTTGGATGTTTTCTTCCCTGGCAGAGTTTCTCCTTGCAAGATATGGTGGAAAAGCTTTTTGCTGAGTGTTGAGCGGCAAGACACGCAGAAGACGCAGATACGCAGCTCTCCGAAGCTAAGTGCCGGTCCCGGGCTTCTTTCGGCACAAACCGCTCTCAGGAGCTCCCTGCGCTCGCCACAATGCTCTGTGTGCGAAGAAGCCGCTTCTTCGCCTGCGGGAGAATCGGCGAGCGGCAGCTTCCCAAAGGCGAAGATGCAAGCTGCAGCACACAGGCACAGTGTGGGCAGCCTTCAGACTTAGAGAAAACAGTACTTTACCACTCTCCTGCCTTTTCCATGGTTATTCTATTGGAAAAGAACGAGTTTTGGACAACTACCTTTCATTCTTGCCAAACTCTTTGCAGACCCCCGTGCAAGCTTTAGAACAAGATTTTGGATGTTTTCTTTCCTGGCAGAGTTTCTCCTTGCAAGATATGGTGGAAAAGCTTTTTGCTGAGTGTAGAGCGGCAAGACACGCAGAAGACGCAGATACGCAGCTCTCCGAAGCTAAGTGCCGGTCCCGGGCTTCTTTCGGCACAAACCGCTCTCAGGAGCTCCCTGCGCTCGCCACAATGCTCTGTGTGCGAAGAAGCCGCTTCTTCGCCTGCGGGAGAATCGGCGAGCGGCAGCTTCCCAAAGGCGAAGATGCAAGCTGCAGCACACAGGCACAGTGTGGGCAGCCTTCAGACTTAGAGAAAACAGTACTTTACCACTCTCCTGCCTTTTCCATGGTTATTCTATTGGAAAAGAACGAGTTTTGGACAACTACCTTTCATTCTTGCCAAACTCTTTGCAGACCCCCGTGCAAGCTTTAGAACAAGATTTTGGATGTTTTCTTTCCTGGCAGAGTTTCTCCTTGCAAGATATGGTGGAAAAGCTTTTTGCTGAGTGTAGAGCGGCAAGACACGCAGAAGACGCAGATACGCAGCTCTCCGAAGCTAAGTGCCGGTCCCGGGCTTCTTTCGGCACAAACCGCTCTCAGGAGCTCCCTGCGCTCGCCACAATGCTCTGTGTGCGAAGAAGCCGCTTCTTCGCCTGCGGGAGAATCGGCGAGCGGCAGCTTCCCAAAGGCGAAGATGCAAGCTGCAGCACACAGGCACAGTGTGGGCAGCCTTCAGACTTAGAGAAAACAGTACTTTACCACTCTCCTGCCTTTTCCATGGTTATTCTATTGGAAAAGAACGAGTTTTGGACAACTACCTTTCATTCTTGCCAAACTCTTTGCAGACCCCCGTGCAAGCTTTAGAACAAGATTTTGGATGTTTTCTTCCCTGGCAGAGTTTCTCCTTGCAAGATATGGTGGAAAAGCTTTTTGCTGAGTGTAGAGCGGCAAGACACGCAGAAGACGCAGATACGCAGCTCTCCGAAGCTAAGTGCCGGTCCCGGGCTTCTTTCGGCACAAACCGCTCTCAGGAGCTCCCTGCGCTCGCCACAATGCTCTGTGTGTGAAGAAGCCGTTTCTTCGCCTCCGGGAGAATCGGCGAGCGGCAGCTTCCCAAAGGCGAAGATGCAAGCTGCAGCACACAGGCACAGTGTGGGCAGCCTTCAGACTTAGAGAAAACAGTACTTTACCACTCTCCTGCCTTTTCCATGGTTATTCTATTGGAAAAGAACGAGTTTTGGACAACTACCTTTCATTCTTGCCAAACTCTTTGCAGACCCCCGTGCAAGCTTTAGAACAAGATTTTGGATGTTTTCTTTCCTGGCAGAGTTTCTCCTTGCAAGATATGGTGGAAAAGCTTTTTGCTGAGTGTAGAGCGGCAAGACACGCAGAAGACGCAGATACGCAGCTCTCCGAAGCTAAGTGCCGGTCCCGGGCTTCTTTCGGCACAAACCGCTCTCAGGAGCTCCTTGCGCTCGCCACAATGCTCTGTGTGCGAAGAAGCCGCTTCTTCGCCTCCGGGAGAATCGGCGAGCGGCAGCTTCCCAAAGGCGAAGATGCAAGCTGCAGCACACAGGCACAGTGTGGGCAGCCTTCAGACTTAGAGAAAACAGTACTTTACCACTCTCCTGCCTTTTCCATGGTTATTCTATTGGAAAAGAACGAGTTTTGGACAACTACCTTTCATTCTTGCCAAACTCTTTGCAGACCCCCGTGCAAGCTTTAGAACAAGATTTTGGATGTTTTCTTTCCTGGCAGAGTTTCTCCTTGCAAGATATGGTGGAAAAGCTTTTGGCTGAGTGTAGAGCGGCAAGACACGCAGAAGACGCAGATACGCAGCTCTCCGAAGCTAAGTGCCGGTCCGGGGCTTCTTTCGGCACAAACCGCTCTCAGGAGCTCCCTGCGCTAGCCACAATGCTCTGTGTGCGAAGAAGCCGCTTCTTCGCCTGCGGGAGAATCGGCGAGCGGCAGCTTCCCAAAGGCGAAGATGCAAGCTGCAGCACACAGGCACAGTGTGGGCAGCCTTCAGACTTAGAGAAAACAGTACTTTACCACTCTCCTGCCTTTTCCATGGTTATTCTATTGGAAAAGAACGAGTTTTGGACAACTACGTTTCATTCTTGCCAAACTCTTTGCAGACCCCCGTGCAAGCTTTAGAACAAGATTTTGGATGTTTTCTTCCCTGGCAGAGTTTCTCCTTGCAAGATATGGTGGAAAAGCTTTTTGCTGAGTGTTGAGAGGCAAGACATGCAGAAGACGCAGATACGCAGCTCTCCAAAGCTAAGTGCCGGTCCCGGGCTTCTTTCGGCACAAACCGCTCTCAGGAGCTCCCTGCGCTCGCCACAATGCTCTGTGTGCGAAGAAGCCGCTTCTTCGCCTCCGGGAGAATCGGCGAGCGGCAGCTTCCCAAAGGCGAAGATGCAAGCTGCAGCACACAGGCACAGTGTGGGCAGCCTTCAGACTTAGAGAAAACAGTACTTTACCACTCTCCTGCCTTATCCATGGTTATTCTATTGGAAAAGAACGAGTTTTGGACAACTACCTTTCATTCTTGCCAAACTCTTTGCAGACCTCCGTGCAAGCTTTAGAACAAGATTTTGGATGTTTTCTTTCCTGGCAGAGTTTCTCCTTGCAAGATATGGTGGAAAAGCTTTTTGCTGAGTGTAGAGCGGCAAGACACGCAGAAGACGCAGATACGCAGCTCTCCGAAGCTAAGTGCCGGTCCCGGGCTTCTTTCGGCACAAACCGCTCTCAGGAGCTCCCTGCGCTCGCCACAATGCTCTGTGTGCGAAGAAGCCGCTTCTTCGCCTGCGGGAGAATCGGCGAGCGGCAGCTTCCCAAAGGCGAAGATGCAAGCTGCAGCACACAGGCACAGTGTGGGCAGCCTTCAGACTTAGAGAAAACAGTACTTTACCACTCTCCTGCCTTTTCCATGGTTATTCTATTGGAAAAGAACGAGTTTTGGACAACTACCTTTCATTCTTGCCAAACTCTTTGCAGACCCCCGTGCAAGCTTTAGAACAAGATTTTGGATGTTTTCTTTCCTGGCAGAGTTTCTCCTTGCAAGATATGGTGGAAAAGCTTTTTGCTGAGTGTAGAGCGGCAAGACACGCAGAAGACGCAGATACGCAGCTCTCCGAAGCTAAGTGCCGGTCCCGGGCTTCTTTCGGCACAAACCGCTCTCAGGAGCTCCCTGCGCTCGCCACAATGCTCTGTGTGCGAAGAAGCCGCTTCTTCGCCTCCGGGAGAATCGGCGAGCGGCAGCTTCCCAAAGGCGAAGATGCAAGCTGCAGCACACAGGCACAGTGTGGGCAGCCTTCAGACTTAGAGAAAACAGTACTTTACCACTCTCCTGCCTTTTCCATGGTTATTCTATTGGAAAAGAACGAGTTTTGGACAACTACCTTTCATTCTTGCCAAACTCTTTGCAGACCCCCGTGCAAGCTTTAGAACAAGATTTTGGATGTTTTCTTTCCTGGCAGAGTTTCTCCTTGCAAGATATGGTGGAAAAGCTTTTTGCTGAGTGTAGAGCGGCAAGACACGCAGAAGACGCAGATACGCAGCTCTCCGAAGCTAAGTGCCGGTCCCGGGCTTCTTTCGGCACAAACCGCTCTCAGGAGCTCCCTGCGCTCGCCACAATGCTCTGTGTGCGAAGAAGCCGCTTCTTCGCCTGCGGGAGAATCGGCGAGCGGCAGCTTCCCAAAGGCGAAGATGCAAGCTGCAGCACACAGGCACAGTGTGGGCAGCCTTCAGACTTAGAGAAAACAGTACTTTACCACTCTCCTGCCTTTTCCATGGTTATTCTATTGGAAAAGAACGAGTTTTGGACAACTACCTTTCATTCTTGCCAAACTCTTTGCAGACCCCCGTGCAAGCTTTAGAAGAAGATTTTGAATGTTTTCTTTCCTGGCAGAGTTTCTCCTTGCAAGATATGGTGGAAAAGCTTTTTGCTGAGTGTAGAGCGGCAAGACACGCAGAAGACGCAGATACGCAGCTCTCCGAAGCTAAGTGCCGGTCCCGGGCTTCTTTCGGCACAAACCGCTCTCAGGAGCTCCCTGCGCTCGCCACAATGCTCTGTGTGCGAAGAAGCCGCTTCTTCGCCTGCGGGAGAATCGGCGAGCGGCAGCTTCCCAAAGGCGAAGATGCAAGCTGCAGCACACAGGCACAGTGTGGGCAGCCTTCAGACTTAGAGAAAACAGTACTTTACCACTCTCCTGCCTTTTCCATGGTTATTCTATTGGAAAAGAACGAGTTTTGGACAACTACCTTTCATTCTTGCCAAACTCTTTGCAGACCCCCGTGCAAGCTTTAGAACAAGATTTTGGATGTTTTCTTCCCTGGCAGAGTTTCTCCTTGCAAGATATGGTGGAAAAGCTTTTTGCTGAGTGTAGAGCGGCAAGACACGCAGAAGACGCAGATACGCAGCTCTCCGAAGCTAAGTGCCGGTCCCGGGCTTCTTTCGGCACAAACCGCTCTCAGGAGCTCCCTGCGCTCGCCACAATGCTCTGTGTGCGAAGAAGCCGCTTCTTCGCCTGCGGGAGAATCGGCGAGCGGCAGCTTCCCAAAGGCGAAGATGCAAGCTGCAGCACACAGGCACAGTGTGGGCAGCCTTCAGACTTAGAGAAAACAGTACTTTACCACTCTCCTGCCTTTTCCATGGTTATTCTATTGGAAAAGAACGAGTTTTGGACAACTACCTTTCATTCTTGCCAAACTCTTTGCAGACCCCCGTGCAAGCTTTAGAACAAGATTTTGGATGTTTTCTTTCCTGGCAGAGTTTCTCCTTGCAAGATATGGTGGAAAAGCTTTTTGCTGAGTGTAGAGCGGCAAGACACGCAGAAGACGCAGATACGCAGCTCTCCGAAGCTAAGTGCCGGTCCCGGGCTTCTTTCGGCACAAACCGCTCTCAGGAGCTCCCTGCGCTCGCCACAATGCTCTGTGTGCGAAGAAGCCGCTTCTTCGCCTGCGGGAGAATCGGCGAGCGGCAGCTTCCCAAAGGCGAAGATGCAAGCTGCAGCACACAGGCACAGTGTGGGCAGCCTTCAGACTTAGAGAAAACAGTACTTTACCACTCTCCTGCCTTATCCATGGTTATTCTATTGGAAAAGAACGAGTTTTGGACAACTACCTTTCATTCTTGCCAAACTCTTTGCAGACCCCCGTGCAAGCTTTAGAACAAGATTTTGGATGTTTTCTTTCCTGGCAGAGTTTCTCCTTGCAAGATATGGTGGAAAAGCTTTTTGCTGAGTGTAGAGCGGCAAGACACGCAGAAGACGCAGATACGCAGCTCTCCGAAGCTAAGTGCCGGTCCCGGGCTTCTTTCGGCACAAACCGCTCTCAGGAGCTCCCTGCGCTCGCCACAATGCTCTGTGTGTGAAGAAGCCGTTTCTTCGCCTCCGGGAGAATCGGCGAGCGGCAGCTTCCCAAAGGCGAAGATGCAAGCTGCAGCACACAGGCACAGTGTGGGCAGCCTTCAGACTTAGAGAAAACAGTACTTTACCACTCTCCTGCCTTTTCCATGGTTATTCTATTGGAAAAGAACGAGTTTTGGACAACTACCTTTCATTCTTGCCAAACTCTTTGCAGACCCCCGTGCAAGCTTTAGAACAAGATTTTGGATGTTTTCTTTCCTGGCAGAGTTTCTCCTTGCAAGATATGGTGGAAAAGCTTTTTGCTGAGTGTAGAGCGGCAAGACACGCAGAAGACGCAGATACGCAGCTCTCCGAAGCTAAGAGCCGGTCCCGGGCTTCTTTCGGCACAAACCGCTCTCAGGAGCTCCTTGCGCTCGCCACAATGCTCTGTGTGCGAAGAAGCCGCTTCTTCGCCTCCGGGAGAATCGGCGAGCGGCAGCTTCCCAAAGGCGAAGATGCAAGCTGCAGCACACAGGCACAGTGTGGGCAGCCTTCAGACTTAGAGAAAACAGTACTTTACCACTCTCCTGCCTTTTCCATGGTTATTCTATTGGAAAAGAACGAGTTTTGGACAACTACCTTTCATTCTTGCCAAACTCTTTGCAGACCCCCGTGCAAGCTTTAGAACAAGATTTTGGATGTTTTCTTTCCTGGCAGAGTTTCTCCTTGCAAGATATGGTGGAAAAGCTTTTGGCTGAGTGTAGAGCGGCAAGACACGCAGAAGACGCAGATACGCAGCTCTCTGAAGCTAAGTGCCGGTCCCGGGCTTCTTTCGGCACAAACCGCTCTCAGGAGCTCCCTGCGCTCGCCACAATGCTCTGTGTGCGAAGAAGCCGCTTCTTCGCCTGCGGGAGAATCGGCGAGCGGCAGCTTCCCAAAGGCGAAGATGCAAGCTGCAGCACACAGGCACAGTGTGGGCAGCCTTCAGACTTAGAGAAAACAGTACTTTACCACTCTCCTGCCTTTTCCATGGTTATTCTATTGGAAAAGAACGAGTTTTGGACAACTACCTTTCATTCTTGCCAAACTCTTTGCAGACCCCCGTGCAAGCTTTAGAACAAGATTTTGGATGTTTTCTTTCCTGGCAGAGTTTCTCCTTGCAAGATATGGTGGAAAAGCTTTTTGCTGAGTGTAGAGCGGCAAGACACGCAGAAGACGCAGATACGCAGCTCTCCGAAGCTAAGTGCCGGTCCCGGGCTTCTTTCGGCACAAACCGCTCTCAGGAGCTCCCTGCGCTAGCCACAATGCTCTGTGTGCGAAGAAGCCGCTTCTTCGCCTGCGGGAGAATCGGCGAGCGGCAGCTTCCCAAAGGCGAAGATGCAAGCTGCAGCACACAGGCACAGTGTGGGCAGCCTTCAGACTTAGAGAAAACAGTACTTTACCACTCTCCTGCCTTTTCCATGGTTATTCTATTGGAAAAGAACGAGTTTTGGACAACTACCTTTCATTCTTGCCAAACTCTTTGCAGACCCCCGTGCAAGCTTTAGAACAAGATTTTGGATGTTTTCTTTCCTGGCAGAGTTTCTCCTTGCAAGATATGGTGGAAAAGCTTTTTGCTGAGTGTTGAGAGGCAAGACATGCATAAGACGCAGATACGCAGCTCTCCAAAGCTAAGTGCCGGTCCCGGGCTTCTTTCGGCACAAACCGCTCTCAGGAGCTCCCTGCGCTCGCCACAATGCTCTGTGTGCGAAGAAGCCGCTTCTTCGCCTCCGGGAGAATCGGCGAGCGGCAGCTTCCCAAAGGCGAAGATGCAAGCTGCAGCACACAGGCACAGTGTGGGCAGCCTTCAGACTTAGAGAAAACAGTACTTTACCACTCTCCTGCCTTATCCATGGTTATTCTATTGGAAAAGAACGAGTTTTGGACAACTACCTTTCATTCTTGCCAAACTCTTTGCAGACCTCCGTGCAAGCTTTAGAACAAGATTTTGGATGTTTTCTTTCCTGGCAGAGTTTCTCCTTGCAAGATATGGTGGAAAAGCTTTTTGCTGAGTGTAGAGCGGCAAGACACGCAGAAGACGCAGATACGCAGCTCTCCGAAGCTAAGTGCCGGTCCCGGGCTTCTTTCGGCACAAACCGCTCTCAGGAGCTCCCTGCGCTCGCCACAATGCTCTGTGTGCGAAGAAGCCGCTTCTTCGCCTGCGGGAGAATCGGCGAGCGGCAGCTTCCCAAAGGCGAAGATGCAAGCTGCAGCACACAGGCACAGTGTGGGCAGCCTTCAGACTTAGAGAAAACAGTACTTTACCACTCTCCTGCCTTTTCCATGGTTATTCTATTGGAAAAGAACGAGTTTTGGACAACTACCTTTCATTCTTGCCAAACTCTTTGCAGACCCCCGTGCAAGCTTTAGAACAAGATTTTGGATGTTTTCTTTCCTGGCAGAGTTTCTCCTTGCAAGATATGCTGGAAAAGCTTTTTGCTGAGTGTAGAGCGGCAAGACACGCAGAAGACGCAGATACGCAGCTCTCCGAAGCTAAGTGCCGGTCCCGGGCTTCTTTCGGCACAAACCGCTCTCAGGAGCTCCCTGCGCTCGCCACAATGCTCTGTGTGCGAAGAAGCCGCTTCTTCGCCTCCGGGAGAATCGGCGAGCGGCAGCTTCCCAAAGGCGAAGATGCAAGCTGCAGCACACAGGCACAGTGTGGGCAGCCTTCAGACTTAGAGAAAACAGTACTTTACCACTCTCCTGCCTTTTCCATGGTTATTCTATTGGAAAAGAACGAGTTTTGGACAACTACCTTTCATTCTTGCCAAACTCTTTGCAGACCCCCGTGCAAGCTTTAGAACAAGATTTTGGATGTTTTCTTCCCTGGCAGAGTTTCTCCTTGCAAGATATGGTGGAAAAGCTTTTTGCTGAGTGTAGAGCGGCAAGACACGCAGAAGACGCAGATACGCAGCTCTCCGAAGCTAAGTGCCGGTCCCGGGCTTCTTTCGGCACAAACCGCTCTCAGGAGCTCCCTGCGCTCGCCACAATGCTCTGTGTGCGAAGAAGCCGCTTCTTCGCCTGCGGGAGAATCGGCGAGCGGCAGCTTCCCAAAGGCGAAGATGCAAGCTGCAGCACACAGGCACAGTGTGGGCAGCCTTCAGACTTAGAGAAAACAGTACTTTACCACTCTCCTGCCTTTTCCATGGTTATTCTATTGGAAAAGAACGAGTTTTGGACAACTACCTTTCATTCTTGCCAAACTCTTTGCAGACCCCCGTGCAAGCTTTAGAACAAGATTTTGGATGTTTTCTTTCCTGGCAGAGTTTCTCCTTGCAAGATATGGTGGAAAAGCTTTTTGCTGAGTGTAGAGCGGCAAGACACGCAGAAGACGCAGATACGCAGCTCTCCGAAGCTAAGTGCCGGTCCCGGGCTTCTTTCGGCACAAACCGCTCTCAGGAGCTCCCTGCGCTCGCCACAATGCTCTGTGTGCGAAGAAGCCGCTTCTTCGCCTGCGGGAGAATCGGCGAGCGGCAGCTTCCCAAAGGCGAAGATGCAAGCTGCAGCACACAGGCACAGTGTGGGCAGCCTTCAGACTTAGAGAAAACAGTACTTTACCACTCTCCTGCCTTTTCCATGGTTATTCTATTGGAAAAGAACGAGTTTTGGACAACTACCTTTCATTCTTGCCAAACTCTTTGCAGACCCCCGTGCAAGCTTTAGAACAAGATTTTGGATGTTTTCTTTCCTGGCAGAGTTTCTCTTTGCAAGATATGGTGGAAAAGCTTTTTGCTGAGTGTAGAGCGGCAAGACACGCAGAAGACGCAGATACGCAGCTCTCCGAAGCTAAGTGCCGGTCCCGGGCTTCTTTCGGCACAAACTGCTCTCAGGAGCTCCCTGCGCTCGCCACAATGCTCTGTGTGCGAAGAAGCCGCTTCTTCGCCTGCGGGAGAATCGGCGAGCGGCAGCTTCCCAAAGGCGAAGATGCAAGCTGCAGCACACAGGCACAGTGTGGGCAGCCTTCAGACTTAGAGAAAACAGTACTTTACCACTCTCCTGCCTTTTCCATGGTTATTCTATTGGAAAAGAACGAGTTTTGGACAACTACCTTTCATTCTTGCCAAACTCTTTGCAGACCCCCGTGCAAGCTTTAGAACAAGATTTTGGATGTTTTCTTTCCTGGCAGAGTTTCTCCTTGCAAGATATGGTGGAAAAGCTTTGTGCTGAGTGTAGAGCGGCAAGACACGCAGAAGACGCAGATACGCAGCTCTCCGAAGCTAAGTGCCGGTCCCGGGCTTCTTTCGGCACAAACCGCTCTCAGGAGCTCCCTGCGCTCGCCACAATGCTCTGTGTGCGAAGAAGCCGCTTCTTCGCCTGCGGGAGAATCGGCGAGCGGCAGCTTCCCAAAGGCGAAGATGCAAGCTGCAGCACACAGGCACAGTGTGGGCAGCCTTCAGACTTAGAGAAAACAGTACTTTACCACTCTCCTGCCTTTTCCATGGTTATTCTATTGGAAAAGAACGAGTTTTGGACAACTACCTTTCATTCTTGCCAAACTCTTTGCAGACCCCCGTGCAAGCTTTAGAACAAGATTTTGGATGTTTTCTTTCCTGGCAGAGTTTCTCCTTGCAAGATATGGTGGAAAAGCTTTTTGCTGAGTGTAGAGCGGCAAGACACGCAGAAGACGCAGATACGCAGCTCTCCGAAGCTAAGTGCCGGTCCCGGGCTTCTTTCGGCACAAACCGCTCTCAGGAGCTCCCTGCGCTCGCCACAATGCTCTGTGTGCGAAGAAGCCGCTTCTTCGCCTGCGGGAGAATCGGCGAGCGGCAGCTTCCCAAAGGCGAAGATGCAAGCTGCAGCACACAGGCACAGTGTGGGCAGCCTTCAGACTTAGAGAAAACAGTACTTTACCACTCTCCTGCCTTTTCCATGGTTATTCTATTGGAAAAGAACGAGTTTTGGACAACTACCTTTCATTCTTGCCAAACTCTTTGCAGACCCCCGTGCAAGCTTTAGAACAAGATTTTGGATGTTTTCTTTCCTGGCAGAGTTTCTCCTTGCAAGATATGGTGGAAAAGCTTTTTGCTGAGTGTAGAGCGGCAAGACACGCAGAAGACGCAGATACGCAGCTCTCCGAAGCTAAGTGCCGGTCCCGGGCTTCTTTCGGCACAAACTGCTCTCAGGAGCTCCCTGCGCTCGCCACAATGCTCTGTGTGCGAAGAAGCCGCTTCTTCGCCTGCGGGAGAATCGGCGAGCGGCAGCTTCCCAAAGGCGAAGATGCAAGCTGCAGCACACAGGCACAGTGTGGGCAGCCTTCAGACTTAGAGAAAACAGTACTTTACCACTCTCCTGCCTTTTCCATGGTTATTCTATTGGAAAAGAACGAGTTTTGGACAACTACCTTTCATTCTTGCCAAACTCTTTGCAGACCCCCGTGCAAGCTTTAGAACAAGATTTTGGATGTTTTCTTTCCTGGCAGAGTTTCTCCTTGCAAGATATGGTGGAAAAGCTTTGTGCTGAGTGTAGAGCGGCAAGACACGCAGAAGACGCAGATACGCAGCTCTCCGAAGCTAAGTGCCGGTCCCGGGCTTCTTTCGGCACAAACCGCTCTCAGGAGCTCCCTGCGCTCGCCACAATGCTCTGTGTGCGAAGAAGCCGCTTCTTCGCCTCCGGGAGAATCGGCGAGCGGCAGCTTCCCAAAGGCGAAGATGCAAGCTGCAGCACACAGGCACAGTGTGGGCAGCCTTCAGACTTAGAGAAAACAGTACTTTACCACTCTCCTGCCTTTTCCATGGTTATTCTATTGGAAAAGAACGAGTTTTGGACAACTACCTTTCATTCTTGCCAAACTCTTTGCAGACCCCCGTGCAAGCTTTAGAACAAGATTTTGGATGTTTTCTTTCCTGGCAGAGTTTCTCCTTGCAAGATATGCTGGAAAAGCTTTTTGCTGAGTGTAGAGCGGCAAGACACGCAGAAGACGCAGATACGCAGCTCTCCGAAGCTAAGTGCCGGTCCCGGGCTTCTTTCGGCACAAACCGCTCTCAGGAGCTCCCTGCGCTCGCCACAATGCTCTGTGTGCGAAGAAGCCGCTTCTTCGCCTCCGGGAGAATCGGCGAGCGGCAGCTTCCCAAAGGCGAAGATGCAAGCTGCAGCACACAGGCACAGTGTGGGCAGCCTTCAGACTTAGAGAAAACAGTACTTTACCACTCTCCTGCCTTTTCCATGGTTATTCTATTGGAAAAGAACGAGTTTTGGACAACTACCTTTCATTCTTGCCAAACTCTTTGCAGACCTCCGTGCAAGCTTTAGAACAAGATTTTGGATGTTTTCTTTCCTGGCAGAGTTTCTCCTTGCAAGATATGGTGGAAAAGCTTTTTGCTGAGTGTAGAGCGGCAAGACACGCAGAAGACGCAGATACGCAGCTCTCCGAAGCTAAGTGCCGGTCCCGGGCTTCTTTCGGCACAAACCGCTCTCAGGAGCTCCCTGCGCTCGCCACAATGCTCTGTGTGCGAAGAAGCCGCTTCTTCGCCTGCGGGAGAATCGGCGAGCGGCAGCTTCCCAAAGGCGAAGATGCAAGCTGCAGCACACAGGCACAGTGTGGGCAGCCTTCAGACTTAGAGAAAACAGTACTTTACCACTCTCCTGCCTTTTCCATGGTTATTCTATTGGAAAAGAACGAGTTTTGGACAACTACCTTTCATTCTTGCCAAACTCTTTGCAGACCCCCGTGCAAGCTTTAGAAGAAGATTTTGGATGTTTTCTTTCCTGGCAGAGTTTCTCCTTGCAAGATATGGTGGAAAAGCTTTTTGCTGAGTGTAGAGCGGCAAGACACGCAGAAGACGCAGATACGCAGCTCTCCGAAGCTAAGTGCCGGTCCCGGGCTTCTTTCGGCACAAACCGCTCTCAGGAGCTCCCTGCGCTCGCCACAATGCTCTGTGTGCGAAGAAGCCGCTTCTTCGCCTGCGGGAGAATCGGCGAGCGGCAGCTTCCCAAAGGCGAAGATGCAAGCTGCAGCACACAGGCACAGTGTGGGCAGCCTTCAGACTTAGAGAAAACAGTACTTTACCACTCTCCTGCCTTTTCCATGGTTATTCTATTGGAAAAGAACGAGTTTTGGACAACTACCTTTCATTCTTGCCAAACTCTTTGCAGACCCCCGTGCAAGCTTTAGAACAAGATTTTGGATGTTTTCTTTCCTGGCAGAGTTTCTCCTTGCAAGATATGGTGGAAAAGCTTTTTGCTGAGTGTAGAGCGGCAAGACACGCAGAAGACGCAGATACGCAGCTCTCCGAAGCTAAGTGCCGGTCCCGGGCTTCTTTCGGCACAAACCGCTCTCAGGAGCTCCCTGCGCTCGCCACAATGCTCTGTGTGCGAAGAAGCCGCTTCTTCGCCTGCGGGAGAATCGGCGAGCGGCAGCTTCCCAAAGGCGAAGATGCAAGCTGCAGCACACAGGCACAGTGTGGGCAGCCTTCAGACTTAGAGAAAACAGTACTTTACCACTCTCCTGCCTTTTCCATGGTTATTCTATTGGAAAAGAACGAGTTTTGGACAACTACCTTTCATTCTTGCCAAACTCTTTGCAGACCCCCGTGCAAGCTTTAGAACAAGATTTTGGATGTTTTCTTTCCTGGCAGAGTTTCTCCTTGCAAGATATGGTGGAAAAGCTTTTTGCTGAGTGTAGAGCGGCAAGACACGCAGAAGACGCAGATACGCAGCTCTCCGAAGCTAAGTGCCGGTCCCGGGCTTCTTTCGGCACAAACTGCTCTCAGGAGCTCCCTGCGCTCGCCACAATGCTCTGTGTGCGAAGAAGCCGCTTCTTCGCCTGCGGGAGAATCGGCGAGCGGCAGCTTCCCAAAGGCGAAGATGCAAGCTGCAGCACACAGGCACAGTGTGGGCAGCCTTCAGACTTAGAGAAAACAGTACTTTACCACTCTCCTGCCTTTTCCATGGTTATTCTATTGGAAAAGAACGAGTTTTGGACAACTACCTTTCATTCTTGCCAAACTCTTTGCAGACCCCCGTGCAAGCTTTAGAACAAGATTTTGGATGTTTTCTTTCCTGGCAGAGTTTCTCCTTGCAAGATATGGTGGAAAAGCTTTGTGCTGAGTGTAGAGCGGCAAGACACGCAGAAGACGCAGATACGCAGCTCTCCGAAGCTAAGTGCCGGTCCCGGGCTTCTTTCGGCACAAACCGCTCTCAGGAGCTCCCTGCGCTCGCCACAATGCTCTGTGTGCGAAGAAGCCGCTTCTTCGCCTGCGGGAGAATCGGCGAGCGGCAGCTTCCCAAAGGCGAAGATGCAAGCTGCAGCACACAGGCACAGTGTGGGCAGCCTTCAGACTTAGAGAAAACAGTACTTTACCACTCTCCTGCCTTTTCCATGGTTATTCTATTGGAAAAGAACGAGTTTTGGACAACTACCTTTCATTCTTGCCAAACTCTTTGCAGACCCCCGTGCAAGCTTTAGAACAAGATTTTGGATGTTTTCTTTCCTGGCAGAGTTTCTCCTTGCAAGATATGCTGGAAAAGCTTTTTGCTGAGTGTAGAGCGGCAAGACACGCAGAAGACGCAGATACGCAGCTCTCCGAAGCTAAGTGCCGGTCCCGGGCTTCTTTCGGCACAAACCGCTCTCAGGAGCTCCCTGCGCTCGCCACAATGCTCTGTGTGCGAAGAAGCCGCTTCTTCGCCTCCGGGAGAATCGGCGAGCGGCAGCTTCCCAAAGGCGAAGATGCAAGCTGCAGCACACAGGCACAGTGTGGGCAGCCTTCAGACTTAGAGAAAACAGTACTTTACCACTCTCCTGCCTTTTCCATGGTTATTCTATTGGAAAAGAACGAGTTTTGGACAACTACCTTTCATTCTTGCCAAACTCTTTGCAGACCCCCGTGCAAGCTTTAGAACAAGATTTTGGATGTTTTCTTTCCTGGCAGAGTTTCTCCTTGCAAGATATGGTGGAAAAGCTTTTTGCTGAGTGTAGAGCGGCAAGACACGCAGAAGACGCAGATACGCAGCTCTCCGAAGCTAAGTGCCGGTCCCGGGCTTCTTTCGGCACAAACCGCTCTCAGGAGCTCCCTGCGCTCGCCACAATGCTCTGTGTGCGAAGAAGCCGCTTCTTCGCCTGCGGGAGAATCGGCGAGCGGCAGCTTCCCAAAGGCGAAGATGCAAGCTGCAGCACACAGGCACAGTGTGGGCAGCCTTCAGACTTAGAGAAAACAGTACTTTACCACTCTCCTGCCTTTTCCATGGTTATTCTATTGGAAAAGAACGAGTTTTGGACAACTACCTTTCATTCTTGCCAAACTCTTTGCAGACCCCCGTGCAAGCTTTAGAAGAAGATTTTGGATGTTTTCTTTCCTGGCAGAGTTTCTCCTTGCAAGATATGGTGGAAAAGCTTTTTGCTGAGTGTAGAGCGGCAAGACACGCAGAAGACGCAGATACGCAGCTCTCCGAAGCTAAGTGCCGGTCCCGGGCTTCTTTCGGCACAAACCGCTCTCAGGAGCTCCCTGCGCTCGCCACAATGCTCTGTGTGCGAAGAAGCCGCTTCTTCGCCTGCGGGAGAATCGGCGAGCGGCAGCTTCCCAAAGGCGAAGATGCAAGCTGCAGCACACAGGCACAGTGTGGGCAGCCTTCAGACTTAGAGAAAACAGTACTTTACCACTCTCCTGCCTTTTCCATGGTTATTCTATTGGAAAAGAACGAGTTTTGGACAACTACCTTTCATTCTTGCCAAACTCTTTGCAGACCCCCGTGCAAGCTTTAGAACAAGATTTTGGATGTTTTCTTCCCTGGCAGAGTTTCTCCTTGCAAGATATGGTGGAAAAGCTTTTTGCTGAGTGTAGAGCGGCAAGACACGCAGAAGACGCAGATACGCAGCTCTCCGAAGCTAAGTGCCGGTCCCGGGCTTCTTTCGGCACAAACCGCTCTCAGGAGCTCCCTGCGCTCGCCACAATGCTCTGTGTGCGAAGAAGCCGCTTCTTCGCCTGCGGGAGAATCGGCGAGCGGCAGCTTCCCAAAGGCGAAGATGCAAGCTGCAGCACACAGGCACAGTGTGGGCAGCCTTCAGACTTAGAGAAAACAGTACTTTACCACTCTCCTGCCTTTTCCATGGTTATTCTATTGGAAAAGAACGAGTTTTGGACAACTACCTTTCATTCTTGCCAAACTCTTTGCAGACCCCCGTGCAAGCTTTAGAACAAGATTTTGGATGTTTTCTTTCCTGGCAGAGTTTCTCCTTGCAAGATATGGTGGAAAAGCTTTTTGCTGAGTGTAGAGCGGCAAGACACGCAGAAGACGCAGATACGCAGCTCTCCGAAGCTAAGTGCCGGTCCCGGGCTTCTTTCGGCACAAACCGCTCTCAGGAGCTGCCTGCGCTCGCCACAATGCTCTGTGTGCGAAGAAGCCGCTTCTTCGCCTGCGGGAGAATCGGCGAGCGGCAGCTTCCCAAAGGCGAAGATGCAAGCTGCAGCACACAGGCACAGTGTGGGCAGCCTTCAGACTTAGAGAAAACAGTACTTTACCACTCTCCTGCCTTTTCCATGGTTATTCTATTGGAAAAGAACGAGTTTTGGACAACTACCTTTCATTCTTGCCAAACTCTTTGCAGACCCCCGTGCAAGCTTTAGAACAAGATTTTGGATGTTTTCTTTCCTGGCAGAGTTTCTCCTTGCAAGATATGGTGGAAAAGCTTTTTGCTGAGTGTAGAGCGGCAAGACACGCAGAAGACGCAGATACGCAGCTCTCCGAAGCTAAGTGCCGGTCCCGGGCTTCTTTCGGCACAAACTGCTCTCAGGAGCTCCCTGCGCTCGCCACAATGCTCTGTGTGCGAAGAAGCCGCTTCTTCGCCTGCGGGAGAATCGGCGAGCGGCAGCTTCCCAAAGGCGAAGATGCAAGCTGCAGCACACAGGCACAGTGTGGGCAGCCTTCAGACTTAGAGAAAACAGTACTTTACCACTCTCCTGCCTTTTCCATGGTTATTATATTGGAAAAGAACGAGTTTTGGACAACTACCTTTCATTCTTGCCAAACTCTTTGCAGACCCCCGTGCAAGCTTTAGAACAAGATTTTGGATGTTTTCTTTCCTGGCAGAGTTTCTCCTTGCAAGATATGGTGGAAAAGCTTTGTGCTGAGTGTAGAGCGGCAAGACACGCAGAAGACGCAGATACGCAGCTCTCCGAAGCTAAGTGCCGGTCCCGGGCTTCTTTCGGCACAAACCGCTCTCAGGAGCTCCCTGCGCTCGCCACAATGCTCTGTGTGCGAAGAAGCCGCTTCTTCGCCTGCGGGAGAATCGGCGAGCGGCAGCTTCCCAAAGGCGAAGATGCAAGCTGCAGCACACAGGCACAGTGTGGGCAGCCTTCAGACTTAGAGAAAACAGTACTTTACCACTCTCCTGCCTTTTCCATGGTTATTCTATTGGAAAAGAACGAGTTTTGGACAACTACCTTTCATTCTTGCCAAACTCTTTGCAGACCCCCGTGCAAGCTTTAGAACAAGATTTTGGATGTTTTCTTTCCTGGCAGAGTTTCTCCTTGCAAGATATGGTGGAAAAGCTTTTTGCTGAGTGTAGAGCGGCAAGACACGCAGAAGACGCAGATACGCAGCTCTCCGAAGCTAAGTGCCGGTCCCGGGCTTCTTTCGGCACAAACCGCTCTCAGGAGCTCCCTGCGCTCGCCACAATGCTCTGTGTGCGAAGAAGCCGCTTCTTCGCCTGCGGGAGAATCGGCGAGCGGCAGCTTCCCAAAGGCGAAGATGCAAGCTGCAGCACACAGGCACAGTGTGGGCAGCCTTCAGACTTAGAGAAAACAGTACTTTACCACTCTCCTGCCTTTTCCATGGTTATTCTATTGGAAAAGAACGAGTTTTGGACAACTACCTTTCATTCTTGCCAAACTCTTTGCAGACCCCCGTGCAAGCTTTAGAACAAGATTTTGGATGTTTTCTTTCCTGGCAGAGTTTCTCCTTGCAAGATATGGTGGAAAAGCTTTTTGCTGAGTGTAGAGCGGCAAGACACGCAGAAGACGCAGATACGCAGCTCTCCGAAGCTAAGTGCCGGTCCCGGGCTTCTTTCGGCACAAACTGCTCTCAGGAGCTCCCTGCGCTCGCCACAATGCTCTGTGTGCGAAGAAGCCGCTTCTTCGCCTGCGGGAGAATCGGCGAGCGGCAGCTTCCCAAAGGCGAAGATGCAAGCTGCAGCACACAGGCACAGTGTGGGCAGCCTTCAGACTTAGAGAAAACAGTACTTTACCACTCTCCTGCCTTTTCCATGGTTATTCTATTGGAAAAGAACGAGTTTTGGACAACTACCTTTCATTCTTGCCAAACTCTTTGCAGACCCCCGTGCAAGCTTTAGAACAAGATTTTGGATGTTTTCTTTCCTGGCAGAGTTTCTCCTTGCAAGATATGGTGGAAAAGCTTTGTGCTGAGTGTAGAGCGGCAAGACACGCAGAAGACGCAGATACGCAGCTCTCCGAAGCTAAGTGCCGGTCCCGGGCTTCTTTCGGCACAAACCGCTCTCAGGAGCTCCCTGCGCTCGCCACAATGCTCTGTGTGCGAAGAAGCCGCTTCTTCGCCTGCGGGAGAATCGGCGAGCGGCAGCTTCCCAAAGGCGAAGATGCAAGCTGCAGCACACAGGCACAGTGTGGGCAGCCTTCAGACTTAGAGAAAACAGTACTTTACCACTCTCCTGCCTTTTCCATGGTTATTCTATTGGAAAAGAACGAGTTTTGGACAACTACCTTTCATTCTTGCCAAACTCTTTGCAGACCCCCGTGCAAGCTTTAGAACAAGATTTTGGATGTTTTCTTTCCTGGCAGAGTTTCTCCTTGCAAGATATGGTGGAAAAGCTTTTTGCTGAGTGTAGAGCGGCAAGACACGCAGAAGACGCAGATACGCAGCTCTCCGAAGCTAAGTGCCGGTCCCGGGCTTCTTTCGGCACAAACCGCTCTCAGGAGCTCCTTGCGCTCGCCACAATGCTCTGTGTGCGAAGAAGCCGCTTCTTCGCCTGCGGGAGAATCGGCGAGCGGCAGCTTCCCAAAGGCGAAGATGCAAGCTGCAGCACACAGGCACAGTGTGGGCAGCCTTCAGACTTAGAGAAAACAGTACTTTACCACTCTCCTGCCTTTTCCATGGTTATTCTATTGGAAAAGAACGAGTTTTGGACAACTACCTTTCATTCTTGCCAAACTCTTTGCAGACCCCCGTGCAAGCTTTAGAACAAGATTTTGGATGTTTTCTTTCCTGGCAGAGTTTCTCCTTGCAAGATATGGTGGAAAAGCTTTTGGCTGAGTGTAGAGCGGCAAGACACGCAGAAGACGCAGATACGCAGCTCTCTGAAGCTAAGTGCCGGTCCCGGGCTTCTTTCGGCACAAACCGCTCTCAGGAGCTCCCTGCGCTCGCCACAATGCTCTGTGTGCGAAGAAGCCGCTTCTTCGCCTGCGGGAGAATCGGCGAGCGGCAGCTTCCCAAAGGCGAAGATGCAAGCTGCAGCACACAGGCACAGTGTGGGCAGCCTTCAGACTTAGAGAAAACAGTACTTTACCACTCTCCTGCCTTTTCCATGGTTATTCTATTGGAAAAGAACGAGTTTTGGACAACTACCTTTCATTCTTGCCAAACTCTTTGCAGACCCCCGTGCAAGCTTTAGAACAAGATTTTGGATGTTTTCTTCCCTGGCAGAGTTTCTCCTTGCAAGATATGGTGGAAAAGCTTTTTGCTGAGTGTAGAGCGGCAAGACACGCAGAAGACGCAGATACGCAGCTCTCCGAAGCTAAGTGCCGGTCCCGGGCTTCTTTCGGCACAAACCGCTCTCAGGAGCTCCCTGCGCTCGCCACAATGCTCTGTGTGCGAAGAAGCCGCTTCTTCGCCTGCGGGAGAATTGGCGAGCAGCAGCTTCCCAAAGGCGAAGATGCAAGCTGCAGCACACAGGCACAGTGTGGGCAGCCTTCAGACTTAGAGAAAACAGTACTTTACCACTCTCCTGCCTTTTCCATGGTTATTCTATTGGAAAAGAACGAGTTTTGGACAACTACCTTTCATTCTTGCCAAACTCTTTGCAGACCTACGTGCACGCTTTAGAACAAGATTTTGGATGTTTTCTTTCCTGGCAGAGTTTCTCCTTGCAAGATATGGTGGAAAAGCTTTTTGCTGAGTGTAGAGCGGCAAGACACGCAGAAGACGCAGATACGCAGCTCTCCGAAGCTAAGTGCCGGTCCCGGGCTTCTTTCGGCACAAACCGCTCTCAGGAGCTCCCTGCGCTCGCCACAATGCTCTGTGTGCGAAGAAGCCGCTTCTTCGCCTGCGGGAGAATCGGCGAGCGGCAGCTTCCCAAAGGCGAAGATGCAAGCTGCAGCACACAGGCACAGTGTGGGCAGCCTTCAGACTTAGAGAAAACAGTACTTTACCACTCTCCTGCCTTTTCCATGGTTATTCTATTGGAAAAGAACGAGTTTTGGACAACTACCTTTCATTCTTGCCAAACTCTTTGCAGACCCCCGTGCAAGCTTTAGAACAAGATTTTGGATGTTTTCTTTCCTGGCAGAGTTTCTCTTTGCAAGATATGGTGGAAAAGCTTTTTGCTGAGTGTAGAGCGGCAAGACACGCAGAAGACGCAGATACGCAGCTCTCCGAAGCTAAGTGCCGGTCCCGGGCTTCTTTCGGCAGAAGCCGCTCTTAGGTGCAAACCGCGACCGGCCCAATGCTCTGTGTGCAAAGAAGCCGCTTCTTCGCCTGCGGGAGAATCGGCGAGCGGCAGCTTCCCAAAGGCGAAGATGCAAGCTGCACCACACAGGCACAGGGTGGGTAGCATTCAGGCTTAGAGAAAACAGAACTTTACCACTCTCCTGCCTTTTCCATGGTTATTATATTGGAAAAGAACGAGTTTTGGACAACTACCTTTCATTCTTGCCAAACTCTTTGCAGACCTGCGTGCAAGCTTTAAAACAAGATTTTGGATGTTTGCTTTCCTGGCAGAGTTTCTCTTTGCAAGATATGCTGGAAAAGCTTTTGGCTGAGTGTAGAGCGGCAAGACACGCAGAAGAGGCAGATACGCAGCTCTCCGAAGCTAAGTGCCGGTCCCGGGCTTCTTTCGGCACAAACCGCTCTCAGGAGCTCCCTGCGCTCGCCACAATGCTCTGTGTGCGAAGAAGCCGCTTCTTCGCCTCCGGGAGAATCGGCGAGCGGCAGCTTCCCAAAGGCGAAGATGCAAGCTGCACCACACAGGCACAGTGTGGGCAGCCTTCAGACTTAGAGAAAACAGTACTTTACCACTCTCCTGCCTTTTCCATTGTTATTATATTGGAAAAGAACGAGTTTTGGACAACTACCTTTCATTCTTGCCAAACTCTTTGCAGACCTCCGTGCAAGCTTTAGAACAAGATTTTGGATGTTTTCTTTCCTGGCAGAGTTTCTCTTTGCAAGATATGGTGGAAAAGCTTTTTGCTGAGTGTAGAGCGGCAAGAAACGCAGAAGACGCAGATACGCAGCTCTCCGAAGCTAAGTGCCGGTCCCGGGCTTCTTTCGGCACAAACCGCTCTCAGGAGCTCCCTGCGCTCACCACAATGCTCTGTGTGCGAAGAAGCCGCTTCTTCGCCTCCGGGAGAATCGGCGAGCGGCAGCTTCCCAAAGGCGAAGATGCAAGCCGCACCATGCAGGCACAGTGTGGGCAGCCTTCAGACTTAGAGAAAACAGAACTTTACCACTCTCCTGCCTTTTCCATGGTTATTATATTGGAAAAGAACGAGTTTTGGACAACTACCTTTCATTCTTGCCAAACTCTTTGCAGACCTCCGTGCAAGCTTTAGAACAAGATTTTGGATGTTTTCTTTCCTGGCAGAGTTTCTCTTTGCAAGATATGGTGGAAAAGCTTTTTGCTGAGTGTAGAGCGGCAAGACACGCAGAAGACGCAGATACGCAGCTCTCCGAAGCTAAGTGCCGGTCCCGGGCTTCTTTCGGCACAAACCGCTCTCAGGAGCTCCCTGCGCTCGCCACAATGCTCTGTGTGTGAAGAAGCCGCCTCTTCGCCTCCGGGAGAATCGGCGAGCGGCAGCTTCCCAAAGGCGAAGATGCAAGCCGCACCATGCAGGCACAGTGTGGGCAGCCTTCAGACTTAGAGAAAACAGTACTTTACCACTCTCCTGCCTTTTCCATGGTTATTATATTGGAAAAGAACGAGTTTTGGACAACTACCTTTCATTCTTGCCAAACTCTTTGCAGACCTCCGTGCAAGCTTTAGAACAAGATTTTGGATGTTTTCTTTCCTGGCAGAGTTTCTCTTTGCAAGATATGGTGGAAAAGCTTTTTGCTGAGTGTAGAGCGGCAAGACACGCAGAAGACGCAGATACGCAGCTCTCCGAAGCTAAGTGCCGGTCCCGGGCTTCTTTCGGCACAAACCGCTCTCAGGAGCTGCCTGCGCTCGCCACAATGCTCTGTGTGCGAAGAAGCCGCTTCTTCGCCTGCGGGAGAATCGGCGAGCGGCAGCTTCCCAAAGGCGAAGATGCAAGCCGCACCATGCAGGCACAGTGTGGGCAGCCTTCAGACTTAGAGAAAAGAGTACTTTTCCACTCTCCTGCCTTTTCCATGGTTATTCTATTGGAAAAGAACGAGTTTTGGACAACTACCTTTCATTCTTGCCAAACTCTTTGCAGACCTCCGTGCAAGCTTTAGAACAAGATTTTGGATGTTTTCTTTCCTGGCAGAGTTTCTCTTTGCAAGATATGCTGGAAAAGCTTTTGGCTGAGTGTAGAGCGGCAAGACACGCAGAAGACGCAGATACGCAGCTCTCCGAAGCTAAGTGCCGGTCCCGGGCTTCTTTCGGCACAAACCGCTCTCAGGAGCTCCCTGCGCTCGCCACAATGCTCTGTGTGTGAAGAAGCCGCCTCTTCGCCTGCGGGAGAATCGGCGAGCGGCAGCTTCCCAAAGGCGAAGATGCAAGCCGCACCACGCAGGCACAGTGTGGGCAGCCTTCAGACTTAGAGAAAACAGTACTTTACCACTCTCCTGCCTTTTCCATGGTTATTATATTGGAAAAGAACGAGTTTTGGACAACTACCTTTCATTCTTGCCAAACTCTTTGCAGACCTCCGTGCAACCTTTAGAACAAGATTTTGGATGTTTTCTTTCCTGGCAGAGTTTCTCTTTGCAAGATATGGTGGAAAAGCTTTTTGCTGAGTGTAGAGCGGCAAGACACGCAGAAGACGCAGATACGCAGCTCTCCGAAGCTAAGTGCCGGTCCCGGGCTTCTTTCGGCACAAACCGCTCTCAGGAGCTGCCTGCGCTCGCCACAATGCTCTGTGTGCGAAGAAGCCGCTTCTTCGCCTGCGGGAGAATCGGCGAGCGGCAGCTTCCCAAAGGCGAAGATGCAAGCCGCACCATGCAGGCACAGTGTGGGTAGCATTCAGACTTAGAGAAAACAGAACTTTACCACTCTCCTGCCTTTTCCATGGTTATTATATTGGAAAAGAACGAGTTTTGGACAACTACCTTTCATTCTTGCCAAACTCTTTGCAGACCTCCGTGCAAGCTTTAGAACAAGATTTTGGATGTTTTCTTTCCTGGCAGAGTTTCTCTTTGCAAGATATGGTGGAAAAGCTTTTTGCTGAGTGTAGAGCGGCAAGACACGCAGAAGACGCAGATACGCAGCTCTCCGAAGCTAAGTGCCGGTCCCGGGCTTCTTTCGGCACAAACCGCTCTCAGGAGCTCCCTGCGCTCGCCACAATGCTCTGTGTGCGAAGAAGCCGCTTCTTCGCCTCCGGGAGAATCGGCGAGCGGCAGCTTCCCAAAGGCGAAGATGCAAGCCGCACCATGCAGGCACAGTGTGGGCAGCCTTCAGACTTAGAGAAAAGAGTACTTTTCCACTCTCCTGCCTTTTCCATGGTTATTATATTGGAAAAGAACGAGTTTTGGACAACTACCTTTCATTCTTGCCAAACTCTTTGCAGACCTCCGTGCAAGCTTTAGAACAAGATTTTGGATGTTTTCTTTCCTGGCAGAGTTTCTCTTTGCAAGATATGGTGGAAAAGCTTTTTGCTGAGTGTAGAGCGGCAAGACACGCAGAAGACGCAGATACGCAGCTCTCCGAAGCTAAGTGCCGGTCCCGGGCTTCTTTCGGCACAAACCGCTCTCAGGAGCTCCCTGCGCTCGCCACAATGCTCTGTGTGCGAAGAAGCCGCTTCTTCGCCTCCGGGAGAATCGGCGAGCGGCAGCTTCCCAAAGGCGAAGATGCAAGCCGCACCATGCAGGCACAGGGTGGGCAGCCTTCAGACTTAGAGAAAACAGTACTTTACCACTCTCCTGCCTTTTCCATGGTTATTCTATTGGAAAAGAACGAGTTTTGGACAACTACCTTTCATTCTTGCCAAACTCTTTGCAGACCTCCGTGCAAGCTTTAGAACAAGATTTTGGATGTTTTCTTTCCTGGCAGAGTTTCTCCTTGCAAGATATGGTGGAAAAGCTTTTTGCTGAGTGTAGAGCGGCAAGACACGCAGAAGACGCAGATACGCAGCTCTCCGAAGCTAAGTGCCGGTCCCGGGCTTCTTTCGGCACAAACCGCTCTCAGGAGCTCCCTGCGCTCGCCACAATGCTCTGTGTGCGAAGAAGCCGCCTCTTCGCCTCCGGGAGAATCGGCGAGCGGCAGCTTCCCAAAGGCGAAGATGCAAGCCGCACCATGCAGGCACAGTGTGGGCAGCCTTCAGACTTAGAGAAAAGAGTACTTTTCCACTCTCCTGCCTTTTCCATGGTTATTCTATTGGAAAAGAACGAGTTTTGGACAACTACCTTTCATTCTTGCCAAACTCTTTGCAGACCTCCGTGCAAGCTTTAGAACAAGATTTTGGATGTTTTCTTTCCTGGCAGAGTTTCTCTTTGCAAGATATGGTGGAAAAGCTTTTTGCTGAGTGTAGAGCGGCAAGACACGCAGAAGACGCAGATACGCAGCTCTCCGAAGCTAAGTGCCGGTCCCGGGCTTCTTTCGGCACAAACCGCTCTCAGGAGCTCCCTGCGCTCGCCACAATGCTCTGTGTGTGAAGAAGCCGCCTCTTCGCCTGCGGGAGAATCGGCGAGCGGCAGCTTCCCAAAGGCGAAGATGCAAGCCGCACCACGCAGGCACAGTGTGGGCAGCCTTCAGACTTAGAGAAAACAGTACTTTACCACTCTCCTGCCTTTTCCATGGTTATTATATTGGAAAAGAACGAGTTTTGGACAACTACCTTTCATTCTTGCCAAACTCTTTGCAGACCTCCGTGCAACCTTTAGAACAAGATTTTGGATGTTTTCTTTCCTGGCAGAGTTTCTCTTTGCAAGATATGGTGGAAAAGCTTTTTGCTGAGTGTAGAGCGGCAAGACACGCAGAAGACGCAGATACGCAGCTCTCCGAAGCTAAGTGCCGGTCCCGGGCTTCTTTCGGCACAAACCGCTCTCAGGAGCTGCCTGCGCTCGCCACAATGCTCTGTGTGCGAAGAAGCCGCTTCTTCGCCTGCGGGAGAATCGGCGAGCGGCAGCTTCCCAAAGGCGAAGATGCAAGCCGCACCATGCAGGCACAGTGTGGGTAGCATTCAGACTTAGAGAAAACAGAACTTTACCACTCTCCTGCCTTTTCCATGGTTATTATATTGGAAAAGAACGAGTTTTGGACAACTACCTTTCATTCTTGCCAAACTCTTTGCAGACCTCCGTGCAAGCTTTAGAACAAGATTTTGGATGTTTTCTTTCCTGGCAGAGTTTCTCTTTGCAAGATATGGTGGAAAAGCTTTTTGCTGAGTGTAGAGCGGCAAGACACGCAGAAGACGCAGATACGCAGCTCTCCGAAGCTAAGTGCCGGTCCCGGGCTTCTTTCGGCACAAACCGCTCTCAGGAGCTGCCTGCGCTCGCCACAATGCTCTGTGTGCGAAGAAGCCGCTTCTTCGCCTCCGGGAGAATTGGCGAGCGGCAGCTTCCCAAAGGCGAAGATGCAAGCCGCACCATGCAGGCACAGGGTGGGCAGCCTTCAGACTTAGAGAAAACAGTACTTTACCACTCTCCTGCCTTTTCCATGGTTATTATATTGGAAAAGAACGAGTTTTGGACAACTACCTTTCATTCTTGCCAAACTCTTTGCAGACCTCCGTGCAAGCTTTAGAACAAGATTTTGGATGTTTTCTTTCCTGGCAGAGTTTCTCTTTGCAAGATATGGTGGAAAAGCTTTTTGCTGAGTGTAGAGCGGCAAGACACGCAGAAGACGCAGATACGCAGCTCTCCGAAGCTAAGTGCCGGTCCCGGGCTTCTTTCGGCACAAACCGCTCTCAGGAGCTCCCTGCGCTCGCCACAATGCTCTGTGTGTGAAGAAGCCGCCTCTTCGCCTCCGGGAGAATCGGCGAGCGGCAGCTTCCCAAAGGCGAAGATGCAAGCCGCACCACGCAGGCACAGTGTGGGCAGCCTTCAGACTTAGAGAAAACAGTACTTTACCACTCTCCTGCCTTTTCCATGGTTATTATATTGGAAAAGAACGAGTTTTGGACAACTACCTTTCATTCTTGCCAAACTCTTTGCAGACCTCCGTGCAAGCTTTAGAACAAGATTTTGGATGTTTTCTTTCCTGGCAGAGTTTCTCTTTGCAAGATATGGTGGAAAAGCTTTTTGCTGAGTGTAGAGCGGCAAGACACGCAGAAGACGCAGATACGCAGCTCTCCGAAGCTAAGTGCCGGTCCCGGGCTTCTTTCGGCACAAACCGCTCTCAGGAGCTGCCTGCGCTCGCCACAATGCTCTGTGTGCGAAGAAGCCGCTTCTTCGCCTGCGGGAGAATCGGCGAGCGGCAGCTTCCCAAAGGCGAAGATGCAAGCCGCACCATGCAGGCACAGTGTGGGTAGCATTCAGACTTAGAGAAAACAGAACTTTACCACTCTCCTGCCTTTTCCATGGTTATTATATTGGAAAAGAACGAGTTTTGGACAACTACCTTTCATTCTTGCCAAACTCTTTGCAGACCTCCGTGCAAGCTTTAGAACAAGATTTTGGATGTTTTCTTTCCTGGCAGAGTTTCTCTTTGCAAGATATGGTGGAAAAGCTTTTTGCTGAGTGTAGAGCGGCAAGACACGCAGAAGACGCAGATACGCAGCTCTCCGAAGCTAAGTGCCGGTCCCGGGCTTCTTTCGGCACAAACCGCTCTCAGGAGCTCCCTGCGCTCGCCACAATGCTCTGTGTGCGAAGAAGCCGCTTCTTCGCCTCCGGGAGAATCGGCGAGCGGCAGCTTCCCAAAGGCGAAGATGCAAGCCGCACCATGCAGGCACAGGGTGGGTAGCATTCAGGCTTAGAGAAAACAGAACTTTACCACTCTCCTGCCTTTTCCATGGTTATTATATTGGAAAAGAACGAGTTTTGGACAACTACGTTTCATTCTTGCCAAACTCTTTGCAGACCTCCGTGCAAGCTTTAGAACAAGATTTTGGATGTTTTCTTTCCTGGCAGAGTTTCTCTTTGCAAGATATGGTGGAAAAGCTTTTTGATGAGTGTAGAGCGGCAAGACACGCAGAAGACGCAGATACGCAGCTCTCCGAAGCTAAGTGCCGGTCCCGGGCTTCTTTTGGCACAAACCACTCTCAGGAGCTCCCTGCGCTCGCCACAATGCTCTGTGTGCGAAGAAGCCGCTTCTTCGCCTCCGGGAGAATCGGCGAGCGGCAGCTTCCCAAAGGCGAAGATGCAAGCTGCAGCACACAGGCACAGTGTGGGCAGCATTCAGACTTAGAGAAAACAGTACTTTACCACTCTCCTGCCTTTTCCATTGTTATTATATTGGAAAAGAACGAGTTTTGGACAACTACCTTTCATTCTTGCCAAACTCTTTGCAGACCTCCGTGCAAGCTTTAGAACAAGATTTTGGATGTTTTCTTTCCTGGCAGAGTTTCTCTTTGCAAGATATGGTGGAAAAGCTTTTTGCTGAGTGTAGAGCGGCAAGACACGCAGAAGACGCAGATACGCAGCTCTCCGAAGCTAAGTGCCGGTCCCGGGCTTCTTTCGGCACAAACCGCTCTCAGGAGCTCCCTGCGCTCGCCACAATGCTCTGTGTGCGAAGAAGCCGCTTCTTCGCCTGCGGGAGAATCGGCGAGCAGCAGCTTCCCAAAGGCGAAGATGCAAGCTGCAGCACACAGGCACAGTGTGGGCAGCATTCAGACTTAGAGAAAACAGTACTTTACCACTCTCCTGCCTTTTCCATTGTTATTATATTGGAAAAGAACGAGTTTTGGACAACTACCTTTCATTCTTGCCAAACTCTTTGCAGACCTCCGTGCAAGCTTTAGAACAAGATTTTGGATGTTTTCTTTCCTGGCAGAGTTTCTCCTTGCAAGATATGGTGGAAAAGCTTTTTGCTGAGTGTAGAGCGGCAAGACACGCAGAAGACGCAGATACGCAGCTCTCCGAAGCTAAGTGCCGGTCCCGGGCTTCTTTCGGCACAAACCGCTCTCAGGAGCTCCCTGCGCTCGCCACAATGCTCTGTGTGCGAAGAAGCCGCCTCTTCGCCTCCGGGAGAATCGGCGAGCGGCAGCATCCCAAAGGCGAAGATGCAAGCCGCACCATGCAGGCACAGTGTGGGCAGCCTTCAGACTTAGAGAAAAGAGTACTTTTCCACTCTCCTGCCTTTTCCATGGTTATTCTATTGGAAAAGAACGAGTTTTGGACAACTACCTTTCATTCTTGCCAAACTCTTTGCAGACCTCCGTGCAAGCTTTAGAACAAGATTTTGGATGTTTTCTTTCCTGGCAGAGTTTCTCTTTGCAAGATATGGTGGAAAAGCTTTTTGCTGAGTGTAGAGCGGCAAGACACGCAGAAGACGCAGATACGCAGCTCTCCGAAGCTAAGTGCCGGTCCCGGGCTTCTTTCGGCACAAACCGCTCTCAGGAGCTGCCTGCGCTCGCCACAATGCTCTGTGTGCGAAGAAGCCGCTTCTTCGCCTCCGGGAGAATTGGCGAGCGGCAGCTTCCCAAAGGCGAAGATGCAAGCCGCACCATGCAGGCACAGGGTGGGCAGCCTTCAGACTTAGAGAAAACAGTACTTTACCACTCTCCTGCCTTTTCCATGGTTATTATATTGGAAAAGAACGAGTTTTGGACAACTACCTTTCATTCTTGCCAAACTCTTTGCAGACCTCCGTGCAAGCTTTAGAACAAGATTTTGGATGTTTTCTTTCCTGGCAGAGTTTCTCTTTGCAAGATATGGTGGAAAAGCTTTTTGCTGAGTGTAGAGCGGCAAGACACGCAGAAGACGCAGATACGCAGCTCTCCGAAGCTAAGTGCCGGTCCCGGGCTTCTTTCGGCAGAAGCCGCTCTTAGGTGCAAACCGCGACCGGCCCAATGCTCTGTGTGCAAAGAAGCCGCTTCTTCGCCTGCGGGAGAATCGGCGAGCGGCAGCTTCCCAAAGGCGAAGATGCAAGCTGCACCACACAGGCACAGTGTGGGCAGCCTTCAGACTTAGAGAAAACAGTACTTTACCACTCTCCTGCCTTTTCCATTGTTATTGTATTGGAAAAGAACGAGTTTTGGACAACTACCTTTCATTCTTGCCAAACTCTTTGCAGACCTCCGTGCAAGCCTTAGAACAAGATTTTGGATGTTTTCTTTCCTGGCAGAGTTTCTCTTTGCAAGATATGGTGGAAAAGCTTTTTGCTGAGTGTAGAGCGGCAAGACACGCAGAAGACGCAGATACGCAGCTCTCCGAAGCTAAGTGCCGGTCCCGGGCTTCTTTCGGCACAAACCGCTCTCAGGAGCTCCCTGCGCTCGCCACAATGCTCTGTGTGCGAAGAAGCCGCTTCTTCGCCTCCGGGAGAATCGGCGAGCGGCAGCTTCCCAAAGGCGAAGATGCAAGCCGCACCATGCAGGCACAGTGTGGGCAGCCTTCAGACTTAGAGAAAAGAGTACTTTTCCACTCTCCTGCCTTTTCCATGGTTATTATATTGGAAAAGAACGAGTTTTGGACAACTACCTTTCATTCTTGCCAAACTCTTTGCAGACCTCCGTGCAAGCTTTAGAACAAGATTTTGGATGTTTTCTTTCCTGGCAGAGTTTCTCTTTGCAAGATATGGTGGAAAAGCTTTTTGCTGAGTGTAGAGCGGCAAGACACGCAGAAGACGCAGATACGCAGCTCTCCGAAGCTAAGTGCCGGTCCCGGGCTTCTTTCGGCACAAACCGCTCTCAGGAGCTCCCTGCGCTCGCCACAATGCTCTGTGTGCGAAGAAGCCGCTTCTTCGCCTCCGGGAGAATCGGCGAGCGGCAGCTTCCCAAAGGCGAAGATGCAAGCCGCACCATGCAGGCACAGGGTGGGCAGCCTTCAGACTTAGAGAAAACAGTACTTTACCACTCTCCTGCCTTTTCCATGGTTATTCTATTGGAAAAGAACGAGTTTTGGACAACTACCTTTCATTCTTGCCAAACTCTTTGCAGACCTCCGTGCAAGCTTTAGAACAAGATTTTGGATGTTTTCTTTCCTGGCAGAGTTTCTCCTTGCAAGATATGGTGGAAAAGCTTTTTGCTGAGTGTAGAGCGGCAAGACACGCAGAAGACGCAGATACGCAGCTCTCCGAAGCTAAGTGCCGGTCCCGGGCTTCTTTCGGCACAAACCGCTCTCAGGAGCTCCCTGCGCTCGCCACAATGCTCTGTGTGCGAAGAAGCCGCCTCTTCGCCTCCGGGAGAATCGGCGAGCGGCAGCTTCCCAAAGGCGAAGATGCAAGCCGCACCATGCAGGCACAGTGTGGGCAGCCTTCAGACTTAGAGAAAAGAGTACTTTTCCACTCTCCTGCCTTTTCCATGGTTATTCTATTGGAAAAGAACGAGTTTTGGACAACTACCTTTCATTCTTGCCAAACTCTTTGCAGACCTCCG
Organism: Molothrus aeneus; assembly: GCF_037042795.1. Taxonomy (NCBI): domain Eukaryota; kingdom Metazoa; phylum Chordata; class Aves; order Passeriformes; family Icteridae; genus Molothrus; species Molothrus aeneus. The sequence continues at coordinate 40,832 of NW_027098969.1, forward strand.
TGCAAGCTTTAGAACAAGATTTTGGATGTTTTCTTTCCTGGCAGAGTTTCTCTTTGCAAGATATGGTGGAAAAGCTTTTTGCTGAGTGTAGAGCGGCAAGACACGCAGAAGACGCAGATACGCAGCTCTCCGAAGCTAAGTGCCGGTCCCGGGCTTCTTTCGGCACAAACCGCTCTCAGGAGCTCCCTGCGCTCGCCACAATGCTCTGTGTGTGAAGAAGCCGCCTCTTCGCCTGCGGGAGAATCGGCGAGCGGCAGCTTCCCAAAGGCGAAGATGCAAGCCGCACCACGCAGGCACAGTGTGGGCAGCCTTCAGACTTAGAGAAAACAGTACTTTACCACTCTCCTGCCTTTTCCATGGTTATTATATTGGAAAAGAACGAGTTTTGGACAACTACCTTTCATTCTTGCCAAACTCTTTGCAGACCTCCGTGCAACCTTTAGAACAAGATTTTGGATGTTTTCTTTCCTGGCAGAGTTTCTCTTTGCAAGATATGGTGGAAAAGCTTTTTGCTGAGTGTAGAGCGGCAAGACACGCAGAAGACGCAGATACGCAGCTCTCCGAAGCTAAGTGCCGGTCCCGGGCTTCTTTCGGCACAAACCGCTCTCAGGAGCTGCCTGCGCTCGCCACAATGCTCTGTGTGCGAAGAAGCCGCTTCTTCGCCTGCGGGAGAATCGGCGAGCGGCAGCTTCCCAAAGGCGAAGATGCAAGCCGCACCATGCAGGCACAGTGTGGGTAGCATTCAGACTTAGAGAAAACAGAACTTTACCACTCTCCTGCCTTTTCCATGGTTATTATATTGGAAAAGAACGAGTTTTGGACAACTACCTTTCATTCTTGCCAAACTCTTTGCAGACCTCCGTGCAAGCTTTAGAACAAGATTTTGGATGTTTTCTTTCCTGGCAGAGTTTCTCTTTGCAAGATATGGTGGAAAAGCTTTTTGCTGAGTGTAGAGCGGCAAGACACGCAGAAGACGCAGATACGCAGCTCTCCGAAGCTAAGTGCCGGTCCCGGGCTTCTTTCGGCACAAACCGCTCTCAGGAGCTCCCTGCGCTCGCCACAATGCTCTGTGTGCGAAGAAGCCGCTTCTTCGCCTCCGGGAGAATCGGCGAGCGGCAGCTTCCCAAAGGCGAAGATGCAAGCCGCACCATGCAGGCACAGGGTGGGTAGCATTCAGGCTTAGAGAAAACAGAACTTTACCACTCTCCTGCCTTTTCCATGGTTATTATATTGGAAAAGAACGAGTTTTGGACAACTACGTTTCATTCTTGCCAAACTCTTTGCAGACCTCCGTGCAAGCTTTAGAACAAGATTTTGGATGTTTTCTTTCCTGGCAGAGTTTCTCTTTGCAAGATATGGTGGAAAAGCTTTTTGATGAGTGTAGAGCGGCAAGACACGCAGAAGACGCAGATACGCAGCTCTCCGAAGCTAAGTGCCGGTCCCGGGCTTCTTTTGGCACAAACCACTCTCAGGAGCTCCCTGCGCTCGCCACAATGCTCTGTGTGCGAAGAAGCCGCTTCTTCGCCTGCGGGAGAATCGGCGAGCGGCAGCTTCCCAAAGGCGAAGATGCAAGCTGCAGCACACAGGCACAGTGTGGGCAGCCTTCAGACTTAGAGAAAACAGTACTTTACCACTCTCCTGCCTTTTCCATGGTTATTCTATTGGAAAAGAACGAGTTTTGGACAACTACCTTTCATTCTTGCCAAACTCTTTGCAGACCCCCGTGCAAGCTTTAGAACAAGATTTTGGATGTTTTCTTTCCTGGCAGAGTTTCTCTTTGCAAGATATGGTGGAAAAGCTTTTTGCTGAGTGTAGAGCGGCAAGACACGCAGAAGACGCAGATACGCAGCTCTCCGAAGCTAAGTGCCGGTCCCGGGCTTCTTTCGGCACAAACCGCTCTCAGGAGCTCCCTGCGCTCGCCACAATGCTCTGTGTGCGAAGAAGCCGCTTCTTCGCCTGCGGGAGAATCGGCGAGCAGCAGCTTCCCAAAGGCGAAGATGCAAGCTGCAGCACACAGGCACAGTGTGGGCAGCCTTCAGACTTAGAGAAAACAGTACTTTACCACTCTCCTGCCTTTTCCATTGTTATTATATTGGAAAAGAACGAGTTTTGGACAACTACCTTTCATTCTTGCCAAACTCTTTGCAGACCTCCGTGCAAGCTTTAGAACAAGATTTTGGATGTTTTCTTTCCTGGCAGAGTTTCTCTTTGCAAGATATGGTGGAAAAGCTTTTTGCTGAGTGTAGAGCGGCAAGACACGCAGAAGACGCAGATACGCAGCTCTCCGAAGCTAAGTGCCGGTCCCGGGCTTCTTTCGGCACAAACCGCTCTCAGGAGCTCCCTGCGCTCGCCACAATGCTCTGTGTGCGAAGAAGCCGCTTCTTCGCCTGCGGGAGAATCGGCGAGCAGCAGCTTCCCAAAGGCGAAGATGCAAGCTGCAGCACACAGGCACAGTGTGGGCAGCATTCAGACTTAGAGAAAACAGTACTTTACCACTCTCCTGCCTTTTCCATTGTTATTATATTGGAAAAGAACGAGTTTTGGACAACTACCTTTCATTCTTGCCAAACTCTTTGCAGACCTCCGTGCAAGCTTTAGAACAAGATTTTGGATGTTTTCTTTCCTGGCAGAGTTTCTCCTTGCAAGATATGGTGGAAAAGCTTTTTGCTGAGTGTAGAGCGGCAAGACACGCAGAAGACGCAGATACGCAGCTCTCCGAAGCTAAGTGCCGGTCCCGGGCTTCTTTCGGCACAAACCGCTCTCAGGAGCTCCCTGCGCTCACCACAATGCTCTGTGTGCGAAGAAGCCGCTTCTTCGCCTCCGGGAGAATCGGCGAGCGGCAGCTTCCCAAAGGCGAAGATGCAAGCCGCACCATGCAGGCACAGTGTGGGCAGCCTTCAGACTTAGAGAAAACAGAACTTTACCACTCTCCTGCCTTTTCCATGGTTATTATATTGGAAAAGAACGAGTTTTGGACAACTACCTTTCATTCTTGCCAAACTCTTTGCAGACCTCCGTGCAAGCTTTAGAACAAGATTTTGGATGTTTTCTTTCCTGGCAGAGTTTCTCTTTGCAAGATATGGTGGAAAAGCTTTTTGCTGAGTGTAGAGCGGCAAGACACGCAGAAGACGCAGATACGCAGCTCTCCGAAGCTAAGTGCCGGTCCCGGGCTTCTTTCGGCACAAACCGCTCTCAGGAGCTCCCTGCGCTCGCCACAATGCTCTGTGTGCGAAGAAGCCGCTTCTTCGCCTCCAGGAGAATCGGCGAGCGGCAGCTTCCCAAAGGCGAAGATGCAAGCCGCACCATGCAGGCACAGTGTGGGCAGCATTCAGACTTAGAGAAAACAGAACTTTACCACTCTCCTGCCTTTTCCATGGTTATTATATTGGAAAAGAACGAGTTTTGGACAACTACCCTTCATTCTTGCCAAACTCTTTGCAGACCTCCGTGCAAGCTTTAGAACAAGATTTTGGATGTTTTCTTTCCTGGCAGAGTTTCTCTTTGCAAGATATGGTGGAAAAGCTTTTTGCTGAGTGTAGAGCGGCAAGACACGCAGAAGACGCAGATACGCAGCTCTCCGAAGCTAAGTGCCGGTCCCGGGCTTCTTTCGGCACAAACCGCTCTCAGGAGCTCCCTGCGCTCGCCACAATGCTCTGTGTGTGAAGAAGCCGCCTCTTCGCCTCCGGGAGAATCGGCGAGCGGCAGCTTCCCAAAGGCGAAGATGCAAGCCGCACCATGCAGGCACAGTGTGGGCAGCCTTCAGACTTAGAGAAAACAGTACTTTACCACTCTCCTGCCTTTTCCATGGTTATTATATTGGAAAAGAACGAGTTTTGGACAACTACCTTTCATTCTTGCCAAACTCTTTGCAGACCTCCGTGCAAGCTTTAGAACAAGATTTTGGATGTTTTCTTTCCTGGCAGAGTTTCTCTTTGCAAGATATGGTGGAAAAGCTTTTTGCTGAGTGTAGAGCGGCAAGACACGCAGAAGACGCAGATACGCAGCTCTCCGAAGCTAAGTGACGGTCCCGGGCTTCTTTCGGCACAAACCGCTCTCAGGAGCTGCCTGCGCTCGCCACAATGCTCTGTGTGCGAAGAAGCCGCTTCTTCGCCTGCGGGAGAATCGGCGAGCGGCAGCTTCCCAAAGGCGAAGATGCAAGCCGCACCATGCAGGCACAGTGTGGGTAGCTTTCAGACTTAGAGAAAACAGAACTTTACCACTCTCCTGCCTTTTCCATGGTTATTATATTGGAAAAGAACGAGTTTTGGACAACTACCTTTCATTCTTGCCAAACTCTTTGCAGACCTCCGTGCAAGCTTTAGAACAAGATTTTGGATGTTTTCTTTCCTGGCAGAGTTTCTCTTTGCAAGATATGGTGGAAAAGCTTTTTGCTGAGTGTAGAGCGGCAAGACACGCAGAAGACGCAGATACGCAGCTCTCCGAAGCTAAGTGCCGGTCCCGGGCTTCTTTCGGCACAAACCGCTCTCAGGAGCTCCCTGCGCTCACCACAATGCTCTGTGTGCGAAGAAGCCGCTTCTTCGCCTCCGGGAGAATCGGCGAGCGGCAGCTTCCCAAAGGCGAAGATGCAAGCCGCACCATGCAGGCACAGGGTGGGTAGCATTCAGGCTTAGAGAAAACAGAACTTTACCACTCTCCTGCCTTTTCCATGGTTATTCTATTGGAAAAGAACGAGTTTTGGACAACTACCTTTCATTCTTGCCAAACTCTTTGCAGACCTCCGTGCAAGCTTTAGAACAAGATTTTGGATGTTTTCTTTCCTGGCAGAGTTTCTCTTTGCAAGATATGGTGGAAAAGCTTTTTGCTGAGTGTAGAGCGGCAAGACACGCAGAAGACGCAGATACGCAGCTCTCCGAAGCTAAGTGCCGGTCCCGGGCTTCTTTCGGCACAAACCGCTCTCAGGAGCTCCCTGCGCTCGCCACAATGCTCTGTGTGCGAAGAAGCCGCTTCTTCGCCTCCGGGAGAATCGGCGAGCAGCAGCTTCCCAAAGGCGAAGATGCAAGCTGCAGCACACAGGCACAGTGTGGGCAGCCTTCAGACTTAGAGAAAACAGTACTTTACCACTCTCCTGCCTTTTCCATTGTTATTATATTGGAAAAGAACGAGTTTTGGACAACTACCTTTCATTCTTGCCAAACTCTTTGCAGACCTCCGTGCAAGCTTTAGAACAAGATTTTGGATGTTTTCTTTCCTGGCAGAGTTTCTCTTTGCAAGATATGGTGGAAAAGCTTTTTGCTGAGTGTAGAGCGGCAAGACACGCAGAAGACGCAGATACGCAGCTCTCCGAAGCTAAGTGCCGGTCCCGGGCTTCTTTCGGCACAAACCGCTCTCAGGAGCTCCCTGCGCTCACCACAATGCTCTGTGTGCGAAGAAGCCGCTTCTTCGCCTCCGGGAGAATCGGCGAGCGGCAGCTTCCCAAAGGCGAAGATGCAAGCCGCACCATGCAGGCACAGTGTGGGCAGCCTTCAGACTTAGAGAAAACAGAACTTTACCACTCTCCTGCCTTTTCCATTGTTATTATATTGGAAAAGAACGAGTTTTGGACAACTACCTTTCATTCTTGCCAAACTCTTTGCAGACCTCCGTGCAAGCTTTAGAACAAGATTTTGGATGTTTTCTTTCCTGGCAGAGTTTCTCTTTGCAAGATATGGTGGAAAAGCTTTTTGCTGAGTGTAGAGCGGCAAGACACGCAGAAGACGCAGATACGCAGCTCTCCGAAGCTAAGTGCCGGTCCCGGGCTTCTTTCGGCACAAACCGCTCTCAGGAGCTCCCTGCGCTCGCCACAATGCTCTGTGTGCGAAGAAGCCGCTTCTTCGCCTCCAGGAGAATCGGCGAGCGGCAGCTTCCCAAAGGCGAAGATGCAAGCCGCACCATGCAGGCACAGTGTGGGCAGCATTCAGACTTAGAGAAAACAGAACTTTACCACTCTCCTGCCTTTTCCATGGTTATTCTATTGGAAAAGAACGAGTTTTGGACAACTACCCTTCATTCTTGCCAAACTCTTTGCAGACCTCCGTGCAAGCTTTAGAACAAGATTTTGGATGTTTTCTTTCCTGGCAGAGTTTCTCTTTGCAAGATATGGTGGAAAAGCTTTTTGATGAGTGTAGAGCGGCAAGACACGCAGAAGACGCAGATACGCAGCTCTCCGAAGCTAAGTGCCGGTCCCGGGCTTCTTTCGGCACAAACCGCTCTCAGGAGCTCCCTGCGCTCGCCACAATGCTCTGTGTGTGAAGAAGCCGCCTCTTCGCCTCCGGGAGAATCGGCGAGCGGCAGCTTCCCAAAGGCGAAGATGCAAGCCGCACCATGCAGGCACAGTGTGGGCAGCCTTCAGACTTAGAGAAAACAGTACTTTACCACTCTCCTGCCTTTTCCATGGTTATTATATTGGAAAAGAACGAGTTTTGGACAACTACCTTTCATTCTTGCCAAACTCTTTGCAGACCTCCGTGCAAGCTTTAGAACAAGATTTTGGATGTTTTCTTTCCTGGCAGAGTTTCTCTTTGCAAGATATGGTGGAAAAGCTTTTTGCTGAGTGTAGAGCGGCAAGACACGCAGAAGACGCAGATACGCAGCTCTCCGAAGCTAAGTGCCGGTCCCGGGCTTCTTTCGGCACAAACCGCTCTCAGGAGCTGCCTGCGCTCGCCACAATGCTCTGTGTGCGAAGAAGCCGCTTCTTCGCCTGCGGGAGAATCGGCGAGCGGCAGCTTCCCAAAGGCGAAGATGCAAGCCGCACCATGCAGGCACAGTGTGGGTAGCTTTCAGACTTAGAGAAAACAGAACTTTACCACTCTCCTGCCTTTTCCATGGTTATTATATTGGAAAAGAACGAGTTTTGGACAACTACCTTTCATTCTTGCCAAACTCTTTGCAGACCTCCGTGCAAGCTTTAGAACAAGATTTTGGATGTTTTCTTTCCTGGCAGAGTTTCTCTTTGCAAGATATGGTGGAAAAGCTTTTTGCTGAGTGTAGAGCGGCAAGACACGCAGAAGACGCAGATACGCAGCTCTCCGAAGCTAAGTGCCGGTCCCGGGCTTCTTTCGGCACAAACCGCTCTCAGGAGCTCCCTGCGCTCACCACAATGCTCTGTGTGCGAAGAAGCCGCTTCTTCGCCTCCGGGAGAATCGGCGAGCGGCAGCTTCCCAAAGGCGAAGATGCAAGCCGCACCATGCAGGCACAGGGTGGGTAGCATTCAGGCTTAGAGAAAACAGAACTTTACCACTCTCCTGCCTTTTCCATGGTTATTATATTGGAAAAGAACGAGTTTTGGACAACTACCTTTCATTCTTGCCAAACTCTTTGCAGACCTCCGTGCAAGCTTTAGAACAAGATTTTGGATGTTTTCTTTCCTGGCAGAGTTTCTCTTTGCAAGATATGGTGGAAAAGCTTTTTGCTGAGTGTAGAGCGGCAAGACACGCAGAAGACGCAGATACGCAGCTCTCCAAAGCTAAGTGCCGGTCCTGGGCTTCTTTCGGCACAAACCGCTCTCAGGAGCTCCCTGCGCTCGCCACAATGCTCTGTGTGCGAAGAAGCCGCTTCTTCGCCTGCGGGAGAATTGGCGAGCAGCAGCTTCCCAAAGGCGAAGATGCAAGCTGCAGCACACAGGCACAGTGTGGGCAGCCTTCAGACTTAGAGAAAACAGTACTTTACCACTCTCCTGCCTTTTCCATTGTTATTATATTGGAAAAGAACGAGTTTTGGACAACTACCTTTCATTCTTGCCAAACTCTTTGCAGACCTCCGTGCAAGCTTTAGAACAAGATTTTGGATGTTTTCTTTCCTGGCAGAGTTTCTCTTTGCAAGATATGGTGGAAAAGCTTTTTGCTGAGTGTAGAGCGGCAAGACACGCAGAAGACGCAGATACGCAGCTCTCCGAAGCTAAGTGCCGGTCCCGGGCTTCTTTCGGCACAAACCGCTCTCAGGAGCTCCCTGCGCTCACCACAATGCTCTGTGTGCGAAGAAGCCGCTTCTTCGCCTCCGGGAGAATCGGCGAGCGGCAGCTTCCCAAAGGCGAAGATGCAAGCCGCACCATGCAGGCACAGTGTGGGCAGCCTTCAGACTTAGAGAAAACAGAACTTTACCACTCTCCTGCCTTTTCCATTGTTATTATATTGGAAAAGAACGAGTTTTGGACAACTACCTTTCATTCTTGCCAAACTCTTTGCAGACCTCCGTGCAAGCTTTAGAACAAGATTTTGGATGTTTTCTTTCCTGGCAGAGTTTCTCTTTGCAAGATATGGTGGAAAAGCTTTTTGCTGAGTGTAGAGCGGCAAGACACGCAGAAGACGCAGATACGCAGCTCTCCGAAGCTAAGTGCCGGTCCCGGGCTTCTTTCGGCACAAACCGCTCTCAGGAGCTCCCTGCGCTCGCCACAATGCTCTGTGTGCGAAGAAGCCGCTTCTTCGCCTCCAGGAGAATCGGCGAGCGGCAGCTTCCCAAAGGCGAAGATGCAAGCCGCACCATGCAGGCACAGTGTGGGCAGCATTCAGACTTAGAGAAAACAGAACTTTACCACTCTCCTGCCTTTTCCATGGTTATTCTATTGGAAAAGAACGAGTTTTGGACAACTACCCTTCATTCTTGCCAAACTCTTTGCAGACCTCCGTGCAAGCTTTAGAACAAGATTTTGGATGTTTTCTTTCCTGGCAGAGTTTCTCTTTGCAAGATATGGTGGAAAAGCTTTTTGATGAGTGTAGAGCGGCAAGACACGCAGAAGACGCAGATACGCAGCTCTCCGAAGCTAAGTGCCGGTCCCGGGCTTCTTTCGGCACAAACCGCTCTCAGGAGCTCCCTGCGCTCGCCACAATGCTCTGTGTGTGAAGAAGCCGCCTCTTCGCCTCCGGGAGAATCGGCGAGCGGCAGCTTCCCAAAGGCGAAGATGCAAGCCGCACCATGCAGGCACAGTGTGGGCAGCCTTCAGACTTAGAGAAAACAGTACTTTACCACTCTCCTGCCTTTTCCATGGTTATTATATTGGAAAAGAACGAGTTTTGGACAACTACCTTTCATTCTTGCCAAACTCTTTGCAGACCTCCGTGCAAGCTTTAGAACAAGATTTTGGATGTTTTCTTTCCTGGCAGAGTTTCTCTTTGCAAGATATGGTGGAAAAGCTTTTTGCTGAGTGTAGAGCGGCAAGACACGCAGAAGACGCAGATACGCAGCTCTCCGAAGCTAAGTGCCGGTCCCGGGCTTCTTTCGGCACAAACCGCTCTCAGGAGCTGCCTGCGCTCGCCACAATGCTCTGTGTGCGAAGAAGCCGCTTCTTCGCCTGCGGGAGAATCGGCGAGCGGCAGCTTCCCAAAGGCGAAGATGCAAGCCGCACCATGCAGGCACAGTGTGGGTAGCTTTCAGACTTAGAGAAAACAGAACTTTACCACTCTCCTGCCTTTTCCATGGTTATTATATTGGAAAAGAACGAGTTTTGGACAACTACCTTTCATTCTTGCCAAACTCTTTGCAGACCTCCGTGCAAGCTTTAGAACAAGATTTTGGATGTTTTCTTTCCTGGCAGAGTTTCTCTTTGCAAGATATGGTGGAAAAGCTTTTTGCTGAGTGTAGAGCGGCAAGACACGCAGAAGACGCAGATACGCAGCTCTCCGAAGCTAAGTGCCGGTCCCGGGCTTCTTTCGGCACAAACCGCTCTCAGGAGCTCCCTGCGCTCACCACAATGCTCTGTGTGCGAAGAAGCCGCTTCTTCGCCTCCGGGAGAATCGGCGAGCGGCAGCTTCCCAAAGGCGAAGATGCAAGCCGCACCATGCAGGCACAGGGTGGGTAGCATTCAGGCTTAGAGAAAACAGAACTTTACCACTCTCCTGCCTTTTCCATGGTTATTATATTGGAAAAGAACGAGTTTTGGACAACTACCTTTCATTCTTGCCAAACTCTTTGCAGACCTCCGTGCAAGCTTTAGAACAAGATTTTGGATGTTTTCTTTCCTGGCAGAGTTTCTCTTTGCAAGATATGGTGGAAAAGCTTTTTGCTGAGTGTAGAGCGGCAAGACACGCAGAAGACGCAGATACGCAGCTCTCCAAAGCTAAGTGCCGGTCCTGGGCTTCTTTCGGCACAAACCGCTCTCAGGAGCTCCCTGCGCTCGCCACAATGCTCTGTGTGCGAAGAAGCCGCTTCTTCGCCTGCGGGAGAATTGGCGAGCAGCAGCTTCCCAAAGGCGAAGATGCAAGCTGCACCACACAGGCACAGTGTGGGCAGCCTTCAGACTTAGAGAAAACAGTACTTTACCACTCTCCTGCCTTTTCCATGGTTATTATATTGGAAAAGAACGAGTTTTGGACAACTACCTTTCATTCTTGCCAAACTCTTTGCAGACCTCCGTGCAAGCTTTAGAACAAGATTTTGGATGTTTTCTTTCCTGGCAGAGTTTCTCTTTGCAAGATATGGTGGAAAAGCTTTTTGCTGAGTGTAGAGCGGCAAGACACGCAGAAGACGCAGATACGCAGCTCTCCGAAGCTAAGTGCCGGTCCCGGGCTTCTTTCGGCACAAACCGCTCTCAGGAGCTCCCTGCGCTCGCCACAATGCTCTGTGTGCGAAGAAGCCGCTTCTTCGCCTGCGGGAGAATCGGCGAGCAGCAGCTTCCCAAAGGCGAAGATGCAAGCTGCAGCACACAGGCACAGTGTGGGCAGCATTCAGACTTAGAGAAAACAGTACTTTACCACTCTCCTGCCTTTTCCATTGTTATTATATTGGAAAAGAACGAGTTTTGGACAACTACCTTTCATTCTTGCCAAACTCTTTGCAGACCTCCGTGCAAGCTTTAGAACAAGATTTTGGATGTTTTCTTTCCTGGCAGAGTTTCTCTTTGCAAGATATGGTGGAAAAGCTTTTTGCTGAGTGTAGAGCGGCAAGACACGCAGAAGACGCAGATACGCAGCTCTCCGAAGCTAAGTGCCGGTCCCGGGCTTCTTTCGGCACAAACCGCTCTCAGGAGCTCCCTGCGCTCGCCACAATGCTCTGTGTGCGAAGAAGCCGCTTCTTCGCCTGCGGGAGAATCGGCGAGCAGCAGCTTCCCAAAGGCGAAGATGCAAGCTGCAGCACACAGGCACAGTGTGGGCAGCATTCAGACTTAGAGAAAACAGTACTTTACCACTCTCCTGCCTTTTCCATGGTTATTATATTGGAAAAGAACGAGTTTTGGACAACTACCTTTCATTCTTGCCAAACTCTTTGCAGACCTCCGTGCAAGCTTTAGAACAAGATTTTGGATGTTTTCTTTCCTGGCAGAGTTTCTCCTTGCAAGATATGGTGGAAAAGCTTTTTGCTGAGTGTAGAGCGGCAAGACACGCAGAAGACGCAGATACGCAGCTCTCCGAAGCTAAGTGCCGGTCCCGGGCTTCTTTCGGCACAAACCGCTCTCAGGAGCTCCCTGCGCTCGCCACAATGCTCTGTGTGCGAAGAAGCCGCCTCTTCGCCTCCGGGAGAATCGGCGAGCGGCAGCTTCCCAAAGGCGAAGATGCAAGCCGCACCATGCAGGCACAGTGTGGGCAGCCTTCAGACTTAGAGAAAAGAGTACTTTTCCACTCTCCTGCCTTTTCCATGGTTATTCTATTGGAAAAGAACGAGTTTTGGACAACTACCTTTCATTCTTGCCAAACTCTTTGCAGACCTCCGTGCAAGCTTTAGAACAATATTTTGGATGTTTTCTTTCCTGGCAGAGTTTCTCTTTGCAAGATATGGTGGAAAAGCTTTTTGCTGAGTGTAGAGCGGCAAGACACGCAGAAGACGCAGATACGCAGCTCTCCGAAGCTAAGTGCCGGTCCCGGGCTTCTTTCGGCACAAACCGCTCTCAGGAGCTGCCTGCGCTCGCCACAATGCTCTGTGTGCGAAGAAGCCGCTTCTTCGCCTCCGGGAGAATTGGCGAGCGGCAGCTTCCCAAAGGCGAAGATGCAAGCCGCACCATGCAGGCACAGGGTGGGCAGCCTTCAGACTTAGAGAAAACAGTACTTTACCACTCTCCTGCCTTTTCCATGGTTATTATATTGGAAAAGAACGAGTTTTGGACAACTACCTTTCATTCTTGCCAAACTCTTTGCAGACCTCCGTGCAAGCTTTAGAACAAGATTTTGGATGTTTTCTTTCCTGGCAGAGTTTCTCTTTGCAAGATATGGTGGAAAAGCTTTTTGCTGAGTGTAGAGCGGCAAGACACGCAGAAGACGCAGATACGCAGCTCTCCGAAGCTAAGTGCCGGTCCCGGGCTTCTTTCGGCACAAACCGCTCTCAGGAGCTCCCTGCGCTCGCCACAATGCTCTGTGTGTGAAGAAGCCGCCTCTTCGCCTCCGGGAGAATCGGCGAGCGGCAGCTTCCCAAAGGCGAAGATGCAAGCCGCACCACGCAGGCACAGTGTGGGCAGCCTTCAGACTTAGAGAAAACAGAACTTTACCACTCTCCTGCCTTTTCCATGGTTATTATATTGGAAAAGAACGAGTTTTGGACAACTACCTTTCATTCTTGCCAAACTCTTTGCAGACCTCCGTGCAAGCTTTAGAACAAGATTTTGGATGTTTTCTTTCCTGGCAGAGTTTCTCTTTGCAAGATATGGTGGAAAAGCTTTTTGCTGAGTGTAGAGCGGCAAGACACGCAGAAGACGCAGATACGCAGCTCTCCGAAGCTAAGTGCCGGTCCCGGGCTTCTTTCGGCACAAACCGCTCTCAGGAGCTCCCTGCGCTCGCCACAATGCTCTGTGTGCGAAGAAGCCGCTTCTTCGCCTCCGGGAGAATCGGCGAGCGGCAGCTTCCCAAAGGCGAAGATGCAAGCCGCACCATGCAGGCACAGGGTGGGTAGCATTCAGGCTTAGAGAAAACAGAACTTTACCACTCTCCTGCCTTTTCCATGGTTATTATATTGGAAAAGAACGAGTTTTGGACAACTACGTTTCATTCTTGCCAAACTCTTTGCAGACCTCCGTGCAAGCTTTAGAACAAGATTTTGGATGTTTTCTTTCCTGGCAGAGTTTCTCTTTGCAAGATATGGTGGAAAAGCTTTTTGATGAGTGTAGAGCGGCAAGACACGCAGAAGACGCAGATACGCAGCTCTCCGAAGCTAAGTGCCGGTCCCGGGCTTCTTTTGGCACAAACCACTCTCAGGAGCTCCCTGCGCTCGCCACAATGCTCTGTGTGCGAAGAAGCCGCTTCTTCGCCTCCGGGAGAATCGGCGAGCGGCAGCTTCCCAAAGGCGAAGATGCAAGCTGCAGCACACAGGCACAGTGTGGGCAGCCTTCAGACTTAGAGAAAACAGTACTTTACCACTCTCCTGCCTTTTCCATGGTTATTCTATTGGAAAAGAACGAGTTTTGGACAACTACCTTTCATTCTTGCCAAACTCTTTGCAGACCTCCGTGCAAGCTTTAGAACAAGATTTTGGATGTTTTCTTTCCTGGCAGAGTTTCTCTTTGCAAGATATGGTGGAAAAGCTTTTTGCTGAGTGTAGAGCGGCAAGACACGCAGAAGACGCAGATACGCAGCTCTCCGAAGCTAAGTGCCGGTCCCAGGCTTCTTTCGGCACAAACCGCTCTCAGGAGCTCCCTGCGCTCGCCACAATGCTCTGTGTGCGAAGAAGCCGCTTCTTCGCCTGCGGGAGAATCGGCGAGCAGCAGCTTCCCAAAGGCGAAGATGCAAGCTGCAGCACACAGGCACAGTGTGGGCAGCATTCAGACTTAGAGAAAACAGTACTTTACCACTCTCCTGCCTTTTCCATTGTTATTATATTGGAAAAGAACGAGTTTTGGACAACTACCTTTCATTCTTGCCAAACTCTTTGCAGACCTCCGTGCAAGCTTTAGAACAAGATTTTGGATGTTTTCTTTCCTGGCAGAGTTTCTCTTTGCAAGATATGGTGGAAAAGCTTTTTGCTGAGTGTAGAGCGGCAAGACACGCAGAAGACGCAGATACGCAGCTCTCCGAAGCTAAGTGCCGGTCCCGGGCTTCTTTCGGCACAAACCGCTCTCAGGAGCTCCCTGCGCTCGCCACAATGCTCTGTGTGCGAAGAAGCCGCTTCTTCGCCTGCGGGAGAATCGGCGAGCAGCAGCTTCCCAAAGGCGAAGATGCAAGCTGCAGCACACAGGCACAGTGTGGGCAGCATTCAGACTTAGAGAAAACAGTACTTTACCACTCTCCTGCCTTTTCCATTGTTATTATATTGGAAAAGAACGAGTTTTGGACAACTACCTTTCATTCTTGCCAAACTCTTTGCAGACCTCCGTGCAAGCTTTAGAACAAGATTTTGGATGTTTTCTTTCCTGGCAGAGTTTCTCCTTGCAAGATATGGTGGAAAAGCTTTTTGCTGAGTGTAGAGCGGCAAGACACGCAGAAGACGCAGATACGCAGCTCTCCGAAGCTAAGTGCCGGTCCCGGGCTTCTTTCGGCACAAACCGCTCTCAGGAGCTCCCTGCGCTCGCCACAATGCTCTGTGTGCGAAGAAGCCGCCTCTTCGCCTCCGGGAGAATCGGCGAGCGGCAGCTTCCCAAAGGCGAAGATGCAAGCCGCACCATGCAGGCACAGTGTGGGCAGCCTTCAGACTTAGAGAAAAGAGTACTTTTCCACTCTCCTGCCTTTTCCATGGTTATTCTATTGGAAAAGAACGAGTTTTGGACAACTACCTTTCATTCTTGCCAAACTCTTTGCAGACCTCCGTGCAAGCTTTAGAACAAGATTTTGGATGTTTTCTTTCCTGGCAGAGTTTCTCTTTGCAAGATATGGTGGAAAAGCTTTTTGCTGAGTGTAGAGCGGCAAGACACGCAGAAGACGCAGATACGCAGCTCTCCGAAGCTAAGTGCCGGTCCCGGGCTTCTTTCGGCACAAACCGCTCTCAGGAGCTGCCTGCGCTCGCCACAATGCTCTGTGTGCGAAGAAGCCGCTTCTTCGCCTCCGGGAGAATTGGCGAGCGGCAGCTTCCCAAAGGCGAAGATGCAAGCCGCACCATGCAGGCACAGGGTGGGCAGCCTTCAGACTTAGAGAAAACAGTACTTTACCACTCTCCTGCCTTTTCCATGGTTATTATATTGGAAAAGAACGAGTTTTGGACAACTACCTTTCATTCTTGCCAAACTCTTTGCAGACCTCCGTGCAAGCTTTAGAACAAGATTTTGGATGTTTTCTTTCCTGGCAGAGTTTCTCTTTGCAAGATATGGTGGAAAAGCTTTTTGCTGAGTGTAGAGCGGCAAGACACGCAGAAGACGCAGATACGCAGCTCTCCGAAGCTAAGTGCCGGTCCCGGGCTTCTTTCGGCACAAACCGCTCTCAGGAGCTCCCTGCGCTCGCCACAATGCTCTGTGTGTGAAGAAGCCGCCTCTTCGCCTCCAGGAGAATCGGCGAGCGGCAGCTTCCCAAAGGCGAAGATGCAAGCCGCACCACGCAGGCACAGTGTGGGCAGCCTTCAGACTTAGAGAAAACAGTACTTTACCACTCTCCTGCCTTTTCCATGGTTATTATATTGGAAAAGAACGAGTTTTGGACAACTACCTTTCATTCTTGCCAAACTCTTTGCAGACCTCCGTGCAAGCTTTAGAACAAGATTTTGGATGTTTTCTTTCCTGGCAGAGTTTCTCTTTGCAAGATATGGTGGAAAAGCTTTTTGCTGAGTGTAGAGCGGCAAGACACGCAGAAGACGCAGATACGCAGCTCTCCGAAGCTAAGTGCCGGTCCCGGGCTTCTTTCGGCACAAACCGCTCTCAGGAGCTGCCTGCGCTCGCCACAATGCTCTGTGTGCGAAGAAGCCGCTTCTTCGCCTGCGGGAGAATCGGCGAGCGGCAGCTTCCCAAAGGCGAAGATGCAAGCCGCACCATGCAGGCACAGTGTGGGTAGCATTCAGCCTTAGAGAAAACAGAACTTTACCACTCTCCTGCCTTTTCCATGGTTATTATATTGGAAAAGAACGAGTTTTGGACAACTACCTTTCATTCTTGCCAAACTCTTTGCAGACCTCCGTGCAAGCTTTAGAACAAGATTTTGGATGTTTTCTTTCCTGGCAGAGTTTCTCTTTGCAAGATATGGTGGAAAAGCTTTTTGCTGAGTGTAGAGCGGCAAGACACGCAGAAGACGCAGATACGCAGCTCTCCGAAGCTAAGTGCCGGTCCCGGGCTTCTTTCGGCACAAACCGCTCTCAGGAGCTCCCTGCGCTCGCCACAATGCTCTGTGTGCGAAGAAGCCGCTTCTTCGCCTCCGGGAGAATCGGCGAGCGGCAGCTTCCCAAAGGCGAAGATGCAAGCCGCACCATGCAGGCACAGGGTGGGTAGCATTCAGGCTTAGAGAAAACAGAACTTTACCACTCTCCTGCCTTTTCCATGGTTATTATATTGGAAAAGAACGAGTTTTGGACAACTACGTTTCATTCTTGCCAAACTCTTTGCAGACCTCCGTGCAAGCTTTAGAACAAGATTTTGGATCTTTTCTTTCCTGGCAGAGTTTCTCTTTGCAAGATATGGTGGAAAAGCTTTTTGATGAGTGTAGAGCGGCAAGACACGCAGAAGACGCAGATACGCAGCTCTCCGAAGCTAAGTGCCGGTCCCGGGCTTCTTTTGGCACAAACCACTCTCAGGAGCTCCCTGCGCTCGCCACAATGCTCTGTGTGCGAAGAAGCCGCTTCTTCGCCTCCGGGAGAATCGGCGAGCGGCAGCTTCCCAAAGGCGAAGATGCAAGCCGCACCATGCAGGCACAGTGTGGGCAGCCTTCAGACTTAGAGAAAACAGTACTTTACCACTCTCCTGCCTTTTCCATGGTTATTCTATTGGAAAAGAACGAGTTTTGGACAACTACCTTTCATTCTTGCCAAACTCTTTGCAGACCTCCGTGCAAGCTTTAGAACAAGATTTTGGATGTTTTCTTTCCTGGCAGAGTTTCTCTTTGCAAGATATGGTGGAAAAGCTTTTTGCTGAGTGTAGAGCGGCAAGACACGCAGAAGACGCAGATACGCAGCTCTCCGAAGCTAAGTGCCGGTCCCGGGCTTCTTTCGGCAGAAGCCGCTCTTAGGTGCAAACCGCGACCGGCCCAATGCTCTGTGTGCAAAGAAGCCGCTTCTTCGCCTGCGGGAGAATCGGCGAGCGGCAGCTTCCCAAAGGCGAAGATGCAAGCTGCACCACACAGGCACAGTGTGGGCAGCCTTCAGACTTAGAGAAAACAGTACTTTACCACTCTCCTGCCTTTTCCATTGTTATTGTATTGGAAAAGAACGAGTTTTGGACAACTACCTTTCATTCTTGCCAAACTCTTTGCAGACCTCCGTGCAAGCCTTAGAACAAGATTTTGGATGTTTTCTTTCCTGGCAGAGTTTCTCTTTGCAAGATATGGTGGAAAAGCTTTTTGCTGAGTGTAGAGCGGCAAGACACGCAGAAGACGCAGATACGCAGCTCTCCGAAGCTAAGTGCCGGTCCCGGGCTTCTTTCGGCACAAACCGCTCTCAGGAGCTCCCTGCGCTCGCCACAATGCTCTGTGTGCGAAGAAGCCGCTTCTTCGCCTCCGGGAGAATCGGCGAGCGGCAGCTTCCCAAAGGCGAAGATGCAAGCCGCACCATGCAGGCACAGTGTGGGCAGCCTTCAGACTTAGAGAAAAGAGTACTTTTCCACTCTCCTGCCTTTTCCATGGTTATTATATTGGAAAAGAACGAGTTTTGGACAACTACCTTTCATTCTTGCCAAACTCTTTGCAGACCTCCGTGCAAGCTTTAGAACAAGATTTTGGATGTTTTCTTTCCTGGCAGAGTTTCTCTTTGCAAGATATGGTGGAAAAGCTTTTTGCTGAGTGTAGAGCGGCAAGACACGCAGAAGACGCAGATACGCAGCTCTCCGAAGCTAAGTGCCGGTCCCGGGCTTCTTTCGGCACAAACCGCTCTCAGGAGCTGCCTGCGCTCGCCACAATGCTCTGTGTGCGAAGAAGCCGCTTCTTCGCCTGCGGGAGAATCGGCGAGCAGCAGCTTCCCAAAGGCGAAGATGCAAGCCGCACCATGCAGGCACAGGGTGGGCAGCCTTCAGACTTAGAGAAAACAGTACTTTACCACTCTCCTGCCTTTTCCATGGTTATTCTATTGGAAAAGAACGAGTTTTGGACAACTACCTTTCATTCTTGCCAAACTCTTTGCAGACCTCCGTGCAAGCTTTAGAACAAGATTTTGGATGTTTTCTTTCCTGGCAGAGTTTCTCCTTGCAAGATATGGTGGAAAAGCTTTTTGCTGAGTGTAGAGCGGCAAGACACGCAGAAGACGCAGATACGCAGCTCTCCGAAGCTAAGTGCCGGTCCCGGGCTTCTTTCGGCACAAACCGCTCTCAGGAGCTCCCTGCGCTCGCCACAATGCTCTGTGTGCGAAGAAGCCGCCTCTTCGCCTCCGGGAGAATCGGCGAGCGGCAGCTTCCCAAAGGCGAAGATGCAAGCCGCACCATGCAGGCACAGTGTGGGCAGCCTTCAGACTTAGAGAAAAGAGTACTTTTCCACTCTCCTGCCTTTTCCATGGTTATTCTATTGGAAAAGAACGAGTTTTGGACAACTACCTTTCATTCTTGCCAAACTCTTTGCAGACCTCCGTGCAAGCTTTAGAACAAGATTTTGGATGTTTTCTTTCCTGGCAGAGTTTCTCTTTGCAAGATATGGTGGAAAAGCTTTTTGCTGAGTGTAGAGCGGCAAGACACGCAGAAGACACAGATACGCAGCTCTCCGAAGCTAAGTGCCGGTCCCGGGCTTCTTTCGGCACAAACCGCTCTCAGGAGCTGCCTGCGCTCGCCACAATGCTCTGTGTGCGAAGAAGCCGCTTCTTCGCCTCCGGGAGAATTGGCGAGCGGCAGCTTCCCAAAGGCGAAGATGCAAGCCGCACCATGCAGGCACAGGGTGGGCAGCCTTCAGACTTAGAGAAAACAGTACTTTACCACTCTCCTGCCTTTTCCATGGTTATTATATTGGAAAAGAACGAGTTTTGGACAACTACCTTTCATTCTTGCCAAACTCTTTGCAGACCTCCGTGCAAGCTTTAGAACAAGATTTTGGATGTTTTCTTTCCTGGCAGAGTTTCTCTTTGCAAGATATGGTGGAAAAGCTTTTTGCTGAGTGTAGAGCGGCAAGACACGCAGAAGACGCAGATACGCAGCTCTCCGAAGCTAAGTGCCGGTCCCGGGCTTCTTTCGGCACAAACCGCTCTCAGGAGCTCCCTGCGCTCGCCACAATGCTCTGTGTGTGAAGAAGCCGCCTCTTCGCCTCCGGGAGAATCGGCGAGCGGCAGCTTCCCAAAGGCGAAGATGCAAGCCGCACCACGCAGGCACAGTGTGGGCAGCCTTCAGACTTAGAGAAAACAGTACTTTACCACTCTCCTGCCTTTTCCATGGTTATTATATTGGAAAAGAACGAGTTTTGGACAACTACCTTTCATTCTTGCCAAACTCTTTGCAGACCTCCGTGCAAGCTTTAGAACAAGATTTTGGATGTTTTCTTTCCTGGCAGAGTTTCTCTTTGCAAGATATGGTGGAAAAGCTTTTTGCTGAGTGTAGAGCGGCAAGACACGCAGAAGACGCAGATACGCAGCTCTCCGAAGCTAAGTGCCGGTCCCGGGCTTCTTTCGGCACAAACCGCTCTCAGGAGCTGCCTGCGCTCGCCACAATGCTCTGTGTGCGAAGAAGCCGCTTCTTCGCCTGCGGGAGAATCGGCGAGCGGCAGCTTCCCAAAGGCGAAGATGCAAGCCGCACCATGCAGGCACAGTGTGGGTAGCATTCAGACTTAGAGAAAACAGAACTTTACCACTCTCCTGCCTTTTCCATGGTTATTATATTGGAAAAGAACGAGTTTTGGACAACTACCTTTCATTCTTGCCAAACTCTTTGCAGACCTCCGTGCAAGCTTTAGAACAAGATTTTGGATGTTTTCTTTCCTGGCAGAGTTTCTCTTTGCAAGATATGGTGGAAAAGCTTTTTGCTGAGTGTAGAGCGGCAAGACACGCAGAAGACGCAGATACGCAGCTCTCCGAAGCTAAGTGCCGGTCCCGGGCTTCTTTCGGCACAAACCGCTCTCAGGAGCTCCCTGCGCTCGCCACAATGCTCTGTGTGCGAAGAAGCCGCTTCTTCGCCTCCGGGAGAATCGGCGAGCGGCAGCTTCCCAAAGGCGAAGATGCAAGCCGCACCATGCAGGCACAGTGTGGGTAGCATTCAGGCTTAGAGAAAACAGAACTTTACCACTCTCCTGCCTTTTCCATGGTTATTATATTGGAAAAGAACGAGTTTTGGACAACTACGTTTCATTCTTGCCAAACTCTTTGCAGACCTCCGTGCAAGCTTTAGAACAAGATTTTGGATGTTTTCTTTCCTGGCAGAGTTTCTCTTTGCAAGATATGGTGGAAAAGCTTTTTGATGAGTGTAGAGCGGCAAGACACGCAGAAGACGCAGATACGCAGCTCTCCGAAGCTAAGTGCCGGTCCCGGGCTTCTTTTGGCACAAACCACTCTCAGGAGCTCCCTGCGCTCGCCACAATGCTCTGTGTGCGAAGAAGCCGCTTCTTCGCCTGCGGGAGAATCGGCGAGCGGCAGCTTCCCAAAGGCGAAGATGCAAGCTGCAGCACACAGGCACAGTGTGGGCAGCCTTCAGACTTAGAGAAAAGAGTACTTTTCCACTCTCCTGCCTTTTCCATGGTTATTCTATTGGATAAGAACGAGTTTTGGACAACTACCTTTCATTCTTGCCAAACTCTTTGCAGACCTCCGTGCAAGCTTTAGAACAAGATTTTGGATGTTTTCTTTCCTGGCAGAGTTTCTCTTTGCAAGATATGGTGGAAAAGCTTTTTGCTGAGTGTAGAGCGGCAAGACACGCAGAAGACGCAGATACGCAGCTCTCCGAAGCTAAGTGCCGGTCCCGGGCTTCTTTCGGCACAAACCGCTCTCAGGAGCTGCCTGCGCTCGCCACAATGCTCTGTGTGCGAAGAAGCCGCTTCTTCGCCTCCGGGAGAATTGGCGAGCGGCAGCTTCCCAAAGGCGAAGATGCAAGCCGCACCATGCAGGCACAGGGTGGGCAGCCTTCAGACTTAGAGAAAACAGTACTTTACCACTCTCCTGCCTTTTCCATGGTTATTATATTGGAAAAGAACGAGTTTTGGACAACTACCTTTCATTCTTGCCAAACTCTTTGCAGACCTCCGTGCAAGCTTTAGAACAAGATTTTGGATGTTTTCTTTCCTGGCAGAGTTTCTCTTTGCAAGATATGGTGGAAAAGCTTTTTGCTGAGTGTAGAGCGGCAAGACACGCAGAAGACGCAGATACGCAGCTCTCCGAAGCTAAGTGCCGGTCCCGGGCTTCTTTCGGCACAAACCGCTCTCAGGAGCTCCCTGCGCTCGCCACAATGCTCTGTGTGTGAAGAAGCCGCCTCTTCGCCTCCGGGAGAATCGGCGAGCGGCAGCTTCCCAAAGGCGAAGATGCAAGCCGCACCACGCAGGCACAGTGTGGGCAGCCTTCAGACTTAGAGAAAACAGTACTTTACCACTCTCCTGCCTTTTCCATGGTTATTATATTGGAAAAGAACGAGTTTTGGACAACTACCTTTCATTCTTGCCAAACTCTTTGCAGACCTCCGTGCAAGCTTTAGAACAAGATTTTGGATGTTTTCTTTCCTGGCAGAGTTTCTCTTTGCAAGATATGGTGGAAAAGCTTTTTGCTGAGTGTAGAGCGGCAAGACACGCAGAAGACGCAGATACGCAGCTCTCCGAAGCTAAGTGCCGGTCCCGGGCTTCTTTCGGCACAAACCGCTCTCAGGAGCTGCCTGCGCTCGCCACAATGCTCTGTGTGCGAAGAAGCCGCTTCTTCGCCTGCGGGAGAATCGGCGAGCGGCAGCTTCCCAAAGGCGAAGATGCAAGCCGCACCATGCAGGCACAGTGTGGGTAGCATTCAGACTTAGAGAAAACAGAACTTTACCACTCTCCTGCCTTTTCCATGGTTATTATATTGGAAAAGAACGAGTTTTGGACAACTACCTTTCATTCTTGCCAAACTCTTTGCAGACCTCCGTGCAAGCTTTAGAACAAGATTTTGGATGTTTTCTTTCCTGGCAGAGTTTCTCTTTGCAAGATATGGTGGAAAAGCTTTTTGCTGAGTGTAGAGCGGCAAGACACGCAGAAGACGCAGATACGCAGCTCTCCGAAGCTAAGTGCCGGTCCCGGGCTTCTTTCGGCACAAACCGCTCTCAGGAGCTCCCTGCGCTCGCCACAATGCTCTGTGTGCGAAGAAGCCGCTTCTTCGCCTCCGGGAGAATCGGCGAGCGGCAGCTTCCCAAAGGCGAAGATGCAAGCCGCACCATGCAGGCACAGGGTGGGTAGCATTCAGGCTTAGAGAAAACAGAACTTTACCACTCTCCTGCCTTTTCCATGGTTATTATATTGGAAAAGAACGAGTTTTGGACAACTACGTTTCATTCTTGCCAAACTCTTTGCAGACCTCCGTGCAAGCTTTAGAACAAGATTTTGGATGTTTTCTTTCCTGGCAGAGTTTCTCTTTGCAAGATATGGTGGAAAAGCTTTTTGATGAGTGTAGAGCGGCAAGACACGCAGAAGACGCAGATACGCAGCTCTCCGAAGCTAAGTGCCGGTCCCGGGCTTCTTTTGGCACAAACCACTCTCAGGAGCTCCCTGCGCTCGCCACAATGCTCTGTGTGCGAAGAAGCCGCTTCTTCGCCTCCGGGAGAATCGGCGAGCGGCAGCTTCCCAAAGGCGAAGATGCAAGCCGCACCATGCAGGCACAGTGTGGGCAGCCTTCAGACTTAGAGAAAACAGTACTTTACCACTCTCCTGCCTTTTCCATGGTTATTATATTGGAAAAGAACGAGTTTTGGACAACTACCTTTCATTCTTGCCAAACTCTTTGCAGACCTCCGTGCAAGCTTTAGAACAAGATTTTGGATGTTTTCTTTCCTGGCAGAGTTTCTCCTTGCAAGATATGGTGGAAAAGCTTTTTGCTGAGTGTAGAGCGGCAAGACACGCAGAAGACGCAGATACGCAGCTCTCCGAAGCTAAGTGCCGGTCCCGGGCTTCTTTCGGCAGAAGCCGCTCTTAGGTGCAAACCGCGACCGGCCCAATGCTCTGTGTGCAAAGAAGCCGCTTCTTCGCCTGCGGGAGAATCGGCGAGCGGCAGCTTCCCAAAGGCGAAGATGCAAGCTGCACCACACAGGCACAGTGTGGGCAGCCTTCAGACTTAGAGAAAACAGTACTTTACCACTCTCCTGCCTTTTCCATTGTTATTATATTGGAAAAGAACGAGTTTTGGACAACTACCTTTCATTCTTGCCAAACTCTTTGCAGACCCCCGTGCAAGCCTTAGAACAAGATTTTGGATGTTTTCTTTCCTGGCAGAGTTTCTCTTTGCAAGATATGGTGGAAAAGCTTTTTGCTGAGTGTAGAGCGGCAAGACACGCAGAAGACGCAGATACGCAGCTCTCCGAAGCTAAGTGCCGGTCCCGGGCTTCTTTCGGCACAAACCGCTCTCAGGAGCTCCCTGCGCTCGCCACAATGCTCTGTGTGCGAAGAAGCCGCTTCTTCGCCTCCGGGAGAATCGGCGAGCGGCAGCTTCCCAAAGGCGAAGATGCAAGCCGCACCATGCAGGCACAGTGTGGGCAGCCTTCAGACTTAGAGAAAAGAGTACTTTTCCACTCTCCTGCCTTTTCCATGGTTATTATATTGGAAAAGAACGAGTTTTGGACAACTACCTTTCATTCTTGCCAAACTCTTTGCAGACCTCCGTGCAAGCTTTAGAACAAGATTTTGGATGTTTTCTTTCCTGGCAGAGTTTCTCTTTGCAAGATATGGTGGAAAAGCTTTTTGCTGAGTGTAGAGCGGCAAGACACGCAGAAGACGCAGATACGCAGCTCTCCGAAGCTAAGTGCCGGTCCCGGGCTTCTTTCGGCACAAACCGCTCTCAGGAGCTCCCTGCGCTCGCCACAATGCTCTGTGTGCGAAGAAGCCGCTTCTTCGCCTCCGGGAGAATCGGCGAGCGGCAGCTTCCCAAAGGCGAAGATGCAAGCCGCACCATGCAGGCACAGGGTGGGCAGCCTTCAGACTTAGAGAAAACAGTACTTTACCACTCTCCTGCCTTTTCCATGGTTATTCTATTGGAAAAGAACGAGTTTTGGACAACTACCTTTCATTCTTGCCAAACTCTTTGCAGACCTCCGTGCAAGCTTTAGAACAAGATTTTGGATGTTTTCTTTCCTGGCAGAGTTTCTCCTTGCAAGATATGGTGGAAAAGCTTTTTGCTGAGTGTAGAGCGGCAAGACACGCAGAAGACGCAGATACGCAGCTCTCCGAAGCTAAGTGCCGGTCCCGGGCTTCTTTCGGCACAAACCGCTCTCAGGAGCTCCCTGCGCTCGCCACAATGCTCTGTGTGTGAAGAAGCCGCCTCTTTGCCTCCGGGAGAATCGGCGAGCGGCAGCTTCCCAAAGGCGAAGATGCAAGCTGCACCACACAGGCACAGTGTGGGCAGCCTTCAGACTTAGAGAAAACAGAACTTTACCACTCTACTGCCTTTTCCATGGTTATTATATTGGAAAAGAACGAGTTTTGGACAACTACCTTTCATTCTTGCCAAACTCTTTGCAGACCTCCGTGCAAGCTTTAGAACAAGATTTTGGATGTTTTCTTTCCTGGCAGAGTTTCTCTTTGCAAGATATGCTGGAAAAGCCTTTTGCTGAGTGTAGAGCGGCAAGACACGCAGAAGACGCAGATACGCAGCTCTCCGAAGCTAAGTGCCGGTCCCGGGCTTCTTTCGGCACAAACCGCTCTCAGGAGCTCCCTGCGCTCGCCACAATGCTCTGTGTGCGAAGAAGCCGCTTCTTCGCCTGCGGGAGAATCGGCGAGCGGCAGCTTCCCAAAGGCGAAGATGCAAGCTGCAGCACACAGGCACAGTGTGGGCAGCCTTCAGACTTAGAGAAAACAGTACTTTACCACTCTCCTGCCTTTTCCATGGTTATTATATTGGATAAGAACGAGTTTTGGACAACTACCTTTCATTCTTGCCAAACTCTTTGCAGACCTCCGTGCAAGCTTTAGAACAAGATTTTGGATGTTTTCTTTCCTGGCAGAGTTTCTCTTTGCAAGATATGGTGGAAAAGCTTTTTGCTGAGTGTAGAGCGGCAAGACACGCAGAAGACGCAGATACGCAGCTCTCCGAAGCTAAGTGCCGGTCCCGGGCTTCTTTCGGCAGAAGCCGCTCTTAGGTGCAAACCGCGACCGGCCCAATGCTCTGTGTGCAAAGAAGCCGCTTCTTCGCCTCCGGGAGAATCGGCGAGCGGCAGCTTCCCAAAGGCGAAGATGCAAGCTGCACCACACAGGCACAGTGTGGGCAGCCTTCAGACTTAGAGAAAACAGTACTTTACCACTCTCCTGCCTTTTCCATTGTTATTATATTGGAAAAGAACGAGTTTTGGACAACTACCTTTCATTCTTGCCAAACTCTTTGCAGACCTCCGTGCAAGCCTTAGAACAAGATTTTGGATGTTTTCTTTCCTGGCAGAGTTTCTCTTTGCAAGATATGGTGGAAAAGCTTTTTGCTGAGTGTAGAGCGGCAAGACACGCAGAAGACGCAGATACGCAGCTCTCCGAAGCTAAGTGCCGGTCCCGGGCTTCTTTCGGCACAAACCGCTCTCAGGAGCTCCCTGCGCTCGCCACAATGCTCTGTGTGCGAAGAAGCCACTTCTTCGCCTCCGGGAGAATCGGCGAGCGGCAGCTTCCCAAAGGCGAAGATGCAAGCCGCACCATGCAGGCACAGTGTGGGCAGCCTTCAGACTTAGAGAAAAGAGTACTTTTCCACTCTCCTGCCTTTTCCATGGTTATTATATTGGAAAAGAACGAGTTTTGGACAACTACCTTTCATTCTTGCCAAACTCTTTGCAGACCTCCGTGCAAGCTTTAGAACAAGATTTTGGATGTTTTCTTTCCTGGCAGAGTTTCTCTTTGCAAGATATGGTGGAAAAGCTTTTTGCTGAGTGTAGAGCGGCAAGACACGCAGAAGACGCAGATACGCAGCTCTCCGAAGCTAAGTGCCGGTCCCGGGCTTCTTTCGGCACAAACCGCTCTCAGGAGCTCCCTGCACTCGCCCCAATGCTCTGTGTGCGAAGAAGCTGCTTCTTCGCCTGCGGGAGAATTGGCGAGCAGCAGCTTCCCAAAGGCGAAGATGCAAGCTGCACCACACAGGCACAGTGTGGGCAGCCTTCAGACTTAGAGAAAACAGTACTTTACCACTCTCCTGCCTTTTCCATTGTTATTATATTGGAAAAGAACGAGTTTTGGACAACTACCTTTCATTCTTGCCAAACTCTTTGCAGACCTACGTGCACGCTTTAGAACAAGATTTTGGATGTTTTCTTTCCTGGCAGAGTTTCTCTTTGCAAGATATGGTGGAAAAGCTTTTTGCTGAGTGTAGAGCGGCAAGACACGCAGAAGACGCAGATACGCAGCTCTCCGAAGCTAAGTGCCGGTCCCGGGCTTCTTTCGGCACAAACCGCTCTCAGGAGCTCCCTGCGCTCGCCACAATGCTCTGTGTGCGAAGAAGCCGCTTCTTCGCCTCCGGGAGAATCGGCGAGCGGCAGCTTCCCAAAGGCGAAGATGCAAGCTGCAGCACACAGGCACAGTGTGGGCAGCCTTCAGACTTAGAGAAAACAGTACTTTACCACTCTCCTGCCTTTTCCATGGTTATTCTATTGGAAAAGAACGAGTTTTGGACAACTACCTTTCATTCTTGCCAAACTCTTTGCAGACCTCCGTGCAAGCTTTAGAACAAGATTTTGGATGTTTTCTTTCCTGGCAGAGTTTCTCTTTGCAAGATATGGTGGAAAAGCTTTTTGCTGAGTGTAGAGCGGCAAGACACGCAGAAGACGCAGATACGCAGCTCTCCGAAGCTAAGTGCCGGTCCCGGGCTTCTTTCGGCAGAAGCCGCTCTTAGGTGCAAACCGCGACCGGCCCAATGCTCTGTGTGCAAAGAAGCCGCTTCTTCGCCTGCGGGAGAATCGGCGAGCGGCAGCTTCCCAAAGGCGAAGATGCAAGCTGCACCACACAGGCACAGTGTGGGCAGCCTTCAGACTTAGAGAAAACAGTATTTTACCACTCTCCTGCCTTTTCCATTGTTATTATATTGGAAAAGAACGAGTTTTGGACAACTACCTTTCATTCTTGCCAAACTCTTTGCAGACCTCCGTGCAAGCTTTAGAACAAGATTTTGGATGTTTTCTTTCCTGGCAGAGTTTCTCTTTGCAAGATATGGTGGAAAAGCTTTTTGCTGAGTGTAGAGCGGCAAGACACGCAGAAGACGCAGATACGCAGCTCTCCGAAGCTAAGTGCCGGTCCCGGGCTTCTTTCGGCACAAACCGCTCTCAGGAGCTCCCTGCGCTCGCCACAATGCTCTGTGTGCGAAGAAGCCGCTTCTTCGCCTCCGGGAGAATCGGCGAGCGGCAGCTTCCCAAAGGCGAAGATGCAAGCCGCACCATGCAGGCACAGTGTGGGCAGCCTTCAGACTTAGAGAAAACAGAACTTTACCACTCTCCTGCCTTTTCCATTGTTATTATATTGGAAAAGAACGAGTTTTGGACAACTACCTTTCATTCTTGCCAAACTCTTTGCAGACCTCCGTGCAAGCTTTAGAACAAGATTTTGGATGTTTTCTTTCCTGGCAGAGTTTCTCTTTGCAAGATATGGTGGAAAAGCTTTTTGCTGAGTGTAGAGCGGCAAGACACGCAGAAGACGCAGATACGCAGCTCTCCGAAGCTAAGTGCCGGTCCCGGGCTTCTTTCGGCACAAACCGCTCTCAGGAGCTCCCTGCGCTCGCCACAATGCTCTGTGTGCGAAGAAGCCGCTTCTTCGCCTCCAGGAGAATCGGCGAGCGGCAGCTTCCCAAAGGCGAAGATGCAAGCCGCACCATGCAGGCACAGTGTGGGCAGCATTCAGACTTAGAGAAAACAGAACTTTACCACTCTCCTGCCTTTTCCATGGTTATTATATTGGAAAAGAACGAGTTTTGGACAACTACCCTTCATTCTTGCCAAACTCTTTGCAGACCTCCGTGCAAGCTTTAGAACAAGATTTTGGATGTTTTCTTTCCTGGCAGAGTTTCTCTTTGCAAGATATGGTGGAAAAGCTTTTTGCTGAGTGTAGAGCGGCAAGACACGCAGAAGACGCAGATACGCAGCTCTCCGAAGCTAAGTGCCGGTCCCGGGCTTCTTTCGGCACAAACCGCTCTCAGGAGCTCCCTGCGCTCGCCACAATGCTCTGTGTGTGAAGAAGCCGCCTCTTCGCCTCCGGGAGAATCGGCGAGCGGCAGCTTCCCAAAGGCGAAGATGCAAGCCGCACCATGCAGGCACAGTGTGGGCAGCCTTCAGACTTAGAGAAAACAGTACTTTACCACTCTCCTGCCTTTTCCATGGTTATTATATTGGAAAAGAACGAGTTTTGGACAACTACCTTTCATTCTTGCCAAACTCTTTGCAGACCTCCGTGCAAGCTTTAGAACAAGATTTTGGATGTTTTCTTTCCTGGCAGAGTTTCTCTTTGCAAGATATGGTGGAAAAGCTTTTTGCTGAGTGTAGAGCGGCAAGACACGCAGAAGACGCAGATACGCAGCTCTCCGAAGCTAAGTGCCGGTCCCGGGCTTCTTTCGGCACAAACCGCTCTCAGGAGCTCCCTGCGCTCGCCACAATGCTCTGTGTGCGAAGAAGCCGCTTCTTCGCCTGCGGGAGAATTGGCGAGCAGCAGCTTCCCAAAGGCGAAGATGCAAGCTGCGCCACACAGGCACAGTGTGGGCAGCCTTCAGACTTAGAGAAAACAGTACTTTACCACTCTCCTGCCTTTTCCATGGTTATTCTATTGGAAAAGAACGAGTTTTGGACAACTACCTTTCATTCTTGCCAAACTCTTTGCAGACCTCCGTGCAAGCTTTAGAACAAGATTTTGGATGTTTTCTTTCCTGGCAGAGTTTCTCTTTGCAAGATATGGTGGAAAAGCTTTTTGCTGAGTGTAGAGCGGCAAGACACGCAGAAGACGCAGATACGCAGCTCTCCGAAGCTAAGTGCCGGTCCCGGGCTTCTTTCGGCACAAACCGCTCTCAGGAGCTCCCTGCGCTCGCCACAATGCTCTGTGTGCGAAGAAGCCGCTTCTTCGCCTGCGGGAGAATCGGCGAGCGGCAGCTTCCCAAAGGCGAAGATGCAAGCTGCAGCACACAGGCACAGTGTGGGCAGCCTTCAGACTTAGAGAAAACAGTACTTTACCACTCTCCTGCCTTTTCCATGGTTATTATATTGGAAAAGAACGAGTTTTGGACAACTACCTTTCATTCTTGCCAAACTCTTTGCAGACCTCCGTGCAAGCTTTAGAACAAGATTTTGGATGTTTTCTTTCCTGGCAGAGTTTCTCTTTGCAAGATATGGTGGAAAAGCTTTTTGCTGAGTGTAGAGCGGCAAGACACGCAGAAGACGCAGATACGCAGCTCTCCGAAGCTAAGTGCCGGTCCCGGGCTTCTTTCGGCAGAAGCCGCTCTTAGGTGCAAACCGCGACCGGCCCAATGCTCTGTGTGCAAAGAAGCCGCTTCTTCGCCTGCGGGAGAATCGGCGAGCGGCAGCTTCCCAAAGGCGAAGATGCAAGCTGCACCACACAGGCACAGTGTGGGCAGCCTTCAGACTTAGAGAAAACAGTACTTTACCACTCTCCTGCCTTTTCCATTGTTATTATATTGGAAAAGAACGAGTTTTGGACAACTACCTTTCATTCTTGCCAAACTCTTTGCAGACCTCCGTGCAAGCCTTAGAACAAGATTTTGGATGTTTTCTTTCCTGGCAGAGTTTCTCTTTGCAAGATATGGTGGAAAAGCTTTTTGCTGAGTGTAGAGCGGCAAGACACGCAGAAGACGCAGATACGCAGCTCTCCGAAGCTAAGTGCCGGTCCCGGGCTTCTTTCGGCACAAACCGCTCTCAGGAGCTCCCTGCGCTCGCCACAATGCTCTGTGTGCGAAGAAGCCGCTTCTTCGCCTCCGGGAGAATCGGCGAGCGGCAGCTTCCCAAAGGCGAAGATGCAAGCCGCACCATGCAGGCACAGTGTGGGCAGCCTTCAGACTTAGAGAAAAGAGTACTTTTCCACTCTCCTGCCTTTTCCATGGTTATTATATTGGAAAAGAACGAGTTTTGGACAACTACCTTTCATTCTTGCCAAACTCTTTGCAGACCCCCGTGCAAGCTTTAGAACAAGATTTTGGATGTTTTCTTTCCTGGCAGAGTTTCTCTTTGCAAGATATGGTGGAAAAGCTTTTTGCTGAGTGTAGAGCGGCAAGACACGCAGAAGACGC
Source organism: Molothrus aeneus (assembly GCF_037042795.1). NCBI lineage: Eukaryota > Metazoa > Chordata > Aves > Passeriformes > Icteridae > Molothrus > Molothrus aeneus. Next base: position 71,117 of record NW_027098969.1, read on the forward strand.
AGATACGCAGCTCTCCGAAGCTAAGTGCCGGTCCCGGGCTTCTTTCGGCACAAACCGCTCTCAGGAGCTCCCTGCACTCGCCCCAATGCTCTGTGTGCGAAGAAGCTGCTTCTTCGCCTGCGGGAGAATTGGCGAGCAGCAGCTTCCCAAAGGCGAAGATGCAAGCTGCACCACACAGGCACAGTGTGGGCAGCCTTCAGACTTAGAGAAAACAGTACTTTACCACTCTCCTGCCTTTTCCATTGTTATTATATTGGAAAAGAACGAGTTTTGGACAACTACCTTTCATTCTTGCCAAACTCTTTGCAGACCTACGTGCACGCTTTAGAACAAGATTTTGGATGTTTTCTTTCCTGGCAGAGTTTCTCTTTGCAAGATATGGTGGAAAAGCTTTTTGCTGAGTGTAGAGCGGCAAGACACGCAGAAGACGCAGATACGCAGCTCTCCGAAGCTAAGTGCCGGTCCCGGGCTTCTTTCGGCACAAACCGCTCTCAGGAGCTCCCTGCGCTCGCCACAATGCTCTGTGTGCGAAGAAGCCGCTTCTTCGCCTCCGGGAGAATCGGCGAGCGGCAGCTTCCCAAAGGCGAAGATGCAAGCTGCAGCACACAGGCACAGTGTGGGCAGCCTTCAGACTTAGAGAAAACAGTACTTTACCACTCTCCTGCCTTTTCCATTGTTATTATATTGGAAAAGAACGAGTTTTGGACAACTACCTTTCATTCTTGCCAAACTCTTTGCAGACCTCCGTGCAAGCTTTAGAACAAGATTTTGGATGTTTTCTTTCCTGGCAGAGTTTCTCTTTGCAAGATATGGTGGAAAAGCTTTTTGCTGAGTGTAGAGCGGCAAGACACGCAGAAGACGCAGATACGCAGCTCTCCGAAGCTAAGTGCCGGTCCCGGGCTTCTTTCGGCACAAACCGCTCTCAGGAGCTCCCTGCGCTCGCCACAATGCTCTGTGTGCGAAGAAGCCGCTTCTTCGCCTCCGGGAGAATCGGCGAGCGGCAGCTTCCCAAAGGCGAAGATGCAAGCCGCACCATGCAGGCACAGTGTGGGCAGCCTTCAGACTTAGAGAAAACAGAACTTTACCACTCTCCTGCCTTTTCCATTGTTATTATATTGGAAAAGAACGAGTTTTGGACAACTACCTTTCATTCTTGCCAAACTCTTTGCAGACCTCCGTGCAAGCTTTAGAACAAGATTTTGGATGTTTTCTTTCCTGGCAGAGTTTCTCTTTGCAAGATATGGTGGAAAAGCTTTTTGCTGAGTGTAGAGCGGCAAGACACGCAGAAGACGCAGATACGCAGCTCTCCGAAGCTAAGTGCCGGTCCCGGGCTTCTTTCGGCACAAACCGCTCTCAGGAGATCCCTGCGATCGCCACAATGCTCTGTGTGCGAAGAAGCCGCTTCTTCGCCTCCAGGAGAATCGGCGAGCGGCAGCTTCCCAAAGGCAAAGATGCAAGCCGCACCATGCAGGCACAGTGTGGGCAGCATTCAGACTTAGAGAAAACAGAACTTTACCACTCTCCTGCCTTTTCCATGGTTATTATATTGGAAAAGAACGAGTTTTAGACAACTACCCTTCATTCTTGCCAAACTCTTTGCAGACCTCCGTGCAAGCTTTAGAACAAGATTTTGGATGTTTTCTTTCCTGGCAGAGTTTCTCTTTGCAAGACATGGTGGAAAAGCTTTTTGCTGAGTGTAGAGCGGCAAGACACGCAGAAGACGCAGATACGCAGCTCTCCGAAGCTAAGTGCCGGTCCCGGGCTTCTTTCGGCACAAACCGCTCTCAGGAGCTCCCTGCGCTCGCCACAATGCTCTGTGTGCGAAGAAGCCGCCTCTTCGCCTCCGGGAGAATCGGCGAGCGGCAGCTTCCCAAAGGCGAAGATGCAAGCCGCACCATGCAGGCACAGTGTGGGCAGCCTTCAGACTTAGAGAAAACAGTACTTTACCTCTCTCCTGCCTTTTCCATGGTTATTATATTGGAAAAGAACGAGTTTTGGACAACTACCTTTCATTCTTGCCAAACTCTTTGCAGACCTCCGTGCAAGCTTTAGAACAAGATTTTGGATGTTTTCTTTCCTGGCAGAGTTTCTCTTTGCAAGATATGGTGGAAAAGCTTTTTGCTGAGTGTAGAGCGGCAAGACACGCAGAAGACGCAGATACGCAGCTCTCCGAAGCTAAGTGCCGGTCCCGGGCTTCTTTCGGCACAAACCGCTCTCAGGAGCTCCCTGCGCTCGCCACAATGCTCTGTGTGCGAAGAAGCCGCTTCTTCGCCTCCGGGAGAATTGGCGAGCAGCAGCTTCCCAAAGGCGAAGATGCAAGCTGCACCACACAGGCACAGTGTGGGCAGCCTTCAGACTTAGAGAAAACAGTACTTTACCACTCTCCTGCCTTTTCCATGGTTATTATATTGGAAAAGAACGAGTTTTGGACAACTACCTTTCATTCTTGCCAAACTCTTTGCAGACCTCCGTGCAAGCTTTAGAACAAGATTTTGGATGTTTTCTTTCCTGGCAGAGTTTCTCTTTGCAAGATATGCTGGAAAAGCTTTTTGCTGAGTGTAGAGCGGCAAGACACGCAGAAGACGCAGATACGCAGCTCTCCGAAGCTAAGTGCCGGTCCCGGGCTTCTTTCGGCACAAACCGCTCTCAGGAGCTCCCTGCGCTCGCCACAATGCTCTGTGTGCGAAGAAGCCGCTTCTTCGCCTCCGGGAGAATCGGCGAGCAGCAGCTTCCCAAAGGCGAAGATGCAAGCTGCAGCACACAGGCACAGTGTGGGCAGCATTCAGACTTAGAGAAAACAGTACTTTACCACTCTCCTGCCTTTTCCATTGTTATTATATTGGAAAAGAACGAGTTTTGGACAACTACCTTTCATTCTTGCCAAACTCTTTGCAGACCTCCGTGCAAGCTTTAGAACAAGATTTTGGATGTTTTCTTTCCTGGCAGAGTTTCTCTTTGCAAGATATGGTGGAAAAGCTTTTTCCTGAGTGTAGAGCAGCAAGACACGCAGAAGACGCAGATACGCAGCTCTCCGAAGCTAAGTGCCGGTCCCGGGCTTCTTTCGGCACAAACCGCTCTCAGGAGCTCCCTGCGCTCGCCACAATGCTCTGTGTGCGAAGAAGCCGCTTCTTCGCCTCCGGGAGAATCGGCGAGCGGCAGCTTCCCAAAGGCGAAGATGCAAGCCGCACCATGCAGGCACAGTGTGGGCAGCCTTCAGACTTAGAGAAAACAGAACTTTACCACTCTCCTGCCTTTTCCATTGTTATTATATTGGAAAAGAACGAGTTTTGGACAACTACCTTTCATTCTTGCCAAACTCTTTGCAGACCTCCGTGCAAGCTTTAGAACAAGATTTTGGATGTTTTCTTTCCTGGCAGAGTTTCTCTTTGCAAGATATGGTGGAAAAGCTTTTTGCTGAGTGTAGAGCGGCAAGACACGCAGAAGACGCAGATACGCAGCTCTCCGAAGCTAAGTGCCGGTCCCGGGCTTCTTTCGGCACAAACCGCTCTCAGGAGATCCCTGCGATCGCCACAATGCTCTGTGTGCGAAGAAGCCGCTTCTTCGCCTCCAGGAGAATCGGCGAGCGGCAGCTTCCCAAAGGCAAAGATGCAAGCCGCACCATGCAGGCACAGTGTGGGCAGCATTCAGACTTAGAGAAAACAGAACTTTACCACTCTCCTGCCTTTTCCATGGTTATTATATTGGAAAAGAACGAGTTTTAGACAACTACCCTTCATTCTTGCCAAACTCTTTGCAGACCTCCGTGCAAGCTTTAGAACAAGATTTTGGATGTTTTCTTTCCTGGCAGAGTTTCTCTTTGCAAGACATGGTGGAAAAGCTTTTTGCTGAGTGTAGAGCGGCAAGACACGCAGAAGACGCAGATACGCAGCTCTCCGAAGCTAAGTGCCGGTCCCGGGCTTCTTTCGGCACAAACCGCTCTCAGGAGCTCCCTGCGCTCGCCACAATGCTCTGTGTGCGAAGAAGCCGCCTCTTCGCCTCCGGGAGAATCGGCGAGCGGCAGCTTCCCAAAGGCGAAGATGCAAGCCGCACCATGCAGGCACAGTGTGGGCAGCCTTCAGACTTAGAGAAAACAGTACTTTACCTCTCTCCTGCCTTTTCCATGGTTATTATATTGGAAAAGAACGAGTTTTGGACAACTACCTTTCATTCTTGCCAAACTCTTTGCAGACCTCCGTGCAAGCTTTAGAACAAGATTTTGGATGTTTTCTTTCCTGGCAGAGTTTCTCTTTGCAAGATATGGTGGAAAAGCTTTTTGCTGAGTGTAGAGCGGCAAGACACGCAGAAGACGCAGATACGCAGCTCTCCGAAGCTAAGTGCCGGTCCCGGGCTTCTTTCGGCACAAACCGCTCTCAGGAGCTCCCTGCGCTCGCCACAATGCTCTGTGTGCGAAGAAGCCGCTTCTTCGCCTGCGGGAGAATTGGCGAGCAGCAGCTTCCCAAAGGCGAAGATGCAAGCTGCACCACACAGGCACAGTGTGGGCAGCCTTCAGACTTAGAGAAAACAGTACTTTACCACTCTCCTGCCTTTTCCATGGTTATTATATTGGAAAAGAACGAGTTTTGGACAACTACCTTTCATTCTTGCCAAACTCTTTGCAGACCTCCGTGCAAGCTTTAGAAGAAGATTTTGGATGTTTTCTTTCCTGGCAGAGTTTCTCCTTGCAAGATATGGTGGAAAAGCTTTTTGCTGAGTGTAGAGCGGCAAGACACGCAGAAGACGCAGATACGCAGCTCTCCGAAGCTAAGTGCCGGTCCCGGGCTTCTTTCGGCACAAACCGCTCTCAGGAGCTCCCTGCGCTCGCCACAATGCTCTGTGTGCGAAGAAGCCGCTTCTTCGCCTCCAGGAGAATCGGCGAGCAGCAGCTTCCCAAAGGCGAAGATGCAAGCTGCAGCACACAGGCACAGTGTTGGCAGCATTCAGACTTAGAGAAAACAGTACTTTACCACTCTCCTGCCTTTTCCATTGTTATTATATTGGAAAAGAACGAGTTTTGGACAACTACCTTTCATTCTTGCCAAACTCTTTGCAGACCTCCGTGCAAGCTTTAGAACAAGATTTTGGATGTTTTCTTTCCTGGCAGAGTTTCTCCTTGCAAGATATGGTGGAAAAGCTTTTTGCTGAGTGTAGAGCGGCAAGACACGCAGAAGACGCAGATACGCAGCTCTCCGAAGCTAAGTGCCGGTCCCGGGCTTCTTTCGGCACAAACCGCTCTCAGGAGCTCCCCGCGCTCGCCACAATGCTCTGTGTGCGAAGAAGCCGCCTCTTCGCCTCCGGGAGAATCGGCGAGCGGCAGCTTCCCAAAGGCGAAGATGCAAGCCGCACCATGCAGGCACAGTGTGGGCAGCCTTCAGACTTAGAGAAAAGAGTACTTTTCCACTCTCCTGCCTTTTCCATGGTTATTATATTGGAAAAGAACGAGTTTTGGACAACTACCTTTCATTCTTGCCAAACTCTTTGCAGACCTCCGTGCAAGCTTTAGAACAAGATTTTGGATGTTTTCTTTCCTGGCAGAGTTTCTCTTTGCAAGATATGGTGGAAAAGCTTTTTGCTGAGTGTAGAGCGGCAAGACACGCAGAAGACGCAGATACGCAGCTCTCCGAAGCTAAGTGCCGGTCCCGGGCTTCTTTCGGCACAAACCGCTCTCAGGAGCTCCCTGCGCTCGCCACAATGCTCTGTGTGCGAAGAAGCCGCCTCTTCGCCTCCGGGAGAATCGGCAAGCGGCAGCTTCCCAAAGGCGAAGATGCAAGCTGCACCACACAGGCACAGTGTGGGCAGCCTTCAGACTTAGAGAAAACAGAACTTTACCACTCTCCTGCCTTTTCCATGGTTATTATATTGGAAAAGAACGAGTTTTGGACAACTACCTTTCATTCTTGCCAAACTCTTTGCAGACCTCCGTGCAAGCTTTAGAACAAGATTTTGGATGTTTTCTTTCCTGGCAGAGTTTCTCTTTGTAAGATATGGTGGAAAAGCTTTTTGCTGAGTGTAGAGCGGCAAGACACGCAGAAGACGCAGATACGCAGCTCTCCAAAGCTAAGTGCCGGTCCCGGGCTTCTTTCGGCACAAACCGCTCTCAGGAGCTCCCTGCACTCGCCACAATGCTCTGTGTGCAAAGAAGCCGCTTCTTCACCTGTGGGAGAATTGGCGAGCAGCAGCTTCCCAAAGGCGAAGATGCAAGCTGCACCACACAGGCACAGTGTGTGCAGCCTTCAGACTTAGAGAAAACAGTACTTTACCACTCTCCTGCCTTTTCCATTGTTATTATATTGGAAAAGAACGAGTTTTGGACAACTACCTTTCATTCTTGCCAAACTCTTTGCAGACCTCCGTGCAAGCTTTAGAACAAGATTTTGGATGTTTTCTTTCCTGGCAGAGTTTCTCTTTGCAAGATATGGTGGAAAAGCTTTTTGCTGAGCGTAGAGCGGCAAGACACGCAGAAGACGCAGATACGCAGCTCTCCGAAGCTAAGTGCCGGTCCCGGGCTTCTTTCGGCACAAACCGCTCTCAGGAGCTCCCTGCGCTCGCCACAATGCTCTGTGTGCGAAGAAGCCGCTTCTTCGCCTCCGGGAGAATCGGCGAGCGGCAGCTTCCCAAAGGCGAAGATGCAAGCCGCACCATGCAGGCACAGTGTGGGCAGCCTTCAGACTTAGAGAAAACAGTACTTTACCACTCTCCTGCCTTTTCCATGGTTATTATATTGGAAAAGAACGAGTTTTGGACAACTACCTTTCATTCTTGCCAAACTCTTTGCAGACCTCCGTGCAAGCTTTAGAACAAGATTTTGGATGTTTTCTTTCCTGGCAGAGTTTCTCTTTGCAAGATATGGTGGAAAAGCTTTTTGCTGAGTGTAGAGCGGCAAGACACGCAGAAGACGCAGATACGCAGCTCTCCGAAGCTAAGTGCCGGTCCCGGGCTTCTTTCGGCACAAACCGCTCTCAGGAGCTCCCTGCGCTCGCCACAATGCTCTGTGTGCGAAGAAGCCGCTTCTTCGCCTCCAGGAGAATCGGCGAGCGGCAGCTTTCCAAAGGCAAAGATGCAAGCCGCACCATGCAGGCACAGTGTGGGCAGCATTCAGACTTAGAGAAAACAGAACTTTACCACTCTCCTGCCTTTTCCATGGTTATTATATTGGAAAAGAACGAGTTTTAGACAACTACCCTTCATTCTTGCCAAACTCTTTGCAGACCTCCGTGCAAGCTTTAGAACAAGATTTTGGATGTTTTCTTTCCTGGCAGAGTTTCTCTTTGCAAGACATGGTGGAAAAGCTTTTTGCTGAGTGTAGAGCGGCAAGACACGCAGAAGACGCAGATACGCAGCTCTCCGAAGCTAAGTGCCGGTCCCGGGCTTCTTTCGGCACAAACCGCTCTCAGGAGCTCCCTGCGCTCGCCACAATGCTCTGTGTGTGAAGAAGCCGCCTCTTCGCCTCCGGGAGAATCGGCGAGCGGCAGCTTCCCAAAGGCGAAGATGCAAGCCGCACCATGCAGGCACAGTGTGGGCAGCCTTCAGACTTAGAGAAAACAGAACTTTACCACTCTCCTGCCTTTTCCATGGTTATGATATTGGAAAAGAACGAGTTTTGGACAACTACCTTTCATTCTTGCCAAACTCTTTGCAGACCTCCGTGCAAGCTTTAGAACAAGATTTTGGATGTTTTCTTTCCTGGCAGAGTTTCTCTTTGCAAGATATGGTGGAAAAGCTTTTTGCTGAGTGTAGAGCGGCAAGACACGCAGAAGACGCAGATACGCAGCTCTCCAAAGCTAAGTGCCGGTCCCGGGCTTCTTTCGGCACAAACCGCTCTCAGGAGCTCCCTGCGCTCGCCACAATGTTCTGTGTGCGAAGAAGCCGCTTCTTCGCCTGCGGGAGAATTGGCGAGCAGCAGCTTCCCAAAGGCGAAGATGCAAGCTGCACCACACAGGCACAGTGTGGGCAGCCTTCAGACTTAGAGAAAACAGAACTTTACCACTCTCCTGCCTTTTCCATGGTTATTATATTGGAAAAGAACGAGTTTTGGACAACTACCTTTCATTCTTGCCAAACTCTTTGCAGACCTCCGTGCAAGCTTTAGAACAAGATTTTGGATGTTTTCTTTCCTGGCAGAGTTTCTCTTTGCAAGATATGGTGGAAAAGCTTTTTGCTGAGTGTAGAGCGGCAAGACACGCAGAAGACGCAGATACGCAGCTCTCCAAAGCTAAGTGCCGGTCCCGGGCTTCTTTCGGCACAAACCGCTCTCAGGAGCTCCCTGCGCTCGCCACAATGCTCTGTGTGCGAAGAAGCCGCTTCTTCACCTGCGGGAGAATTGGCGAGCAGCAGCTTCCCAAAGGCGAAGATGCAAGCTGCACCATACAGGCACAGTGTGGGCAGCCTTCAGACTTAGAGAAAACAGTACTTTACCACTCTCCTGCCTTTTCCATTGTTATTATATTGGAAAAGAACGAGTTTTGGACAACTACCTTTCATTCTTGCCAAACTCTTTGCAGACCTACGTGCACGCTTTAGAACAAGATTTTGGATGTTTTCTTTCCTGGCAGAGTTTCTCTTTGCAAGATATGGTGGAAAAGCTTTTTGCTGAGTGTAGAGCGGCAAGACACGCAGAAGACGCAGATACGCAGCTCTCCGAAGCTAAGTGCCGGTCCCGGGCTTCTTTCGGCACAAACCGCTCTCAGGAGCTCCCTGCGCTCGCCACAATGCTCTGTGTGCGAAGAAGCCGCTTCTTCGCCTGCGGGAGAATCGGCGAGCGGCAGCTTCCCAAAGGCGAAGATGCGAGCCGCACCATGCAGGCACAGTGTGGGCAGCATTCAGACTTAGAGAAAACAGAACTTTACCACTCTCCTGCCTTTTCCATGGTTATGATATTGGAAAAGAACGAGTTTTGGACAACTACCTTTCATTCTTGCCAAACTCTTTGCAGACCTCCGTGCAAGCTTTAGAACAAGATTTTGGATGTTTTCTTTCCTGGCAGAGTTTCTCTTTGCAAGATATGGTGGAAAAGCTTTTTGCTGAGTGTAGAGCGGCAAGACACGCAGAAGACGCAGATACGCAGCTCTCCGAAGCTAAGTGCCGGTCCCGGGCTTCTTTCGGCACAAACCGCTCTCAGGAGCTCCCTGCGCTCGCCACAATGCTCTGTGTGCGAAGAAGCCGCTTCTTCGCCTCCGGGAGAATCGGCGAGCGGCAGCTTCCCAAAGGCGAAGATGCAAGCCGCACCATGCAGGCACAGTGTGGGCAGCATTCAGACTTAGAGAAAACAGAACTTTACCACTCTCCTGCCTTTTCCATGGTTATGATATTGGAAAAGAACGAGTTTTGGACAACTACCTTTCATTCTTGCCAAACTCTTTGCAGACCTCCGTGCAAGCTTTAGAACAAGATTTTGGATGTTTTCTTTCCTGGCAGAGTTTCTCTTTGCAAGATATGGTGGAAAAGCTTTTTGCTGAGTGTAGAGCGGCAAGACACGCAGAAGACGCAGATACGCAGCTTTCGAAGCTAAGTGCTGGTCCCGGGCTTCTTTCGGCACAAACCGCTCTCAGGAGCTCCCTGCGCTCGCCACAATGCTCTGTGTGCGAAGAAGCCGCTTCTTCGCCTCCGGGAGAATCGGCGAGCGGCAGCTTCCCAAAAGCGAAGATGCAAGCCGCACCATGCAGGCACAGTGTGGGCAGCCTTCAGACTTAGAGAAAACAGTACTTTACCACTCTCCTGCCTTTTCCATTGTTATCATATTCGAAAAGAACGAGTTTTGGACAACTACCTTTCATTCTTGCCAAACTCTTTGCAGACCTCCGTGCAAGCTTTAGAACTAGATTTTGGATGTTTTCTTTCCTGGCAGAGTTTCTCTTTGCAAGATATGGTGGAAAAGCTTTTTGCTGAGTGTAGAGCGGCAAGACACGCAGAAGACGCAGATACGCAGCTCTCCGAAGCTAAGTGCCGGTCCCGGGCTTCTTTCGGCAGAAGCCGCTCTTAGGTGCAAACCGCGACCGGCCCAATGGTCTGTGTGCAAAGAAGCCGCTTCTTCGCCTCCGGGAGAATCGGCGAGCGGCAGCTTCCCAAAGGCGAAGAAGCAAGCCGCACCACACAGGCACAGTCTCTTCAGACTTAGAGAAAACAGACCTTTACCACTCTCCTGCCTTTTCCATGGTTATTCTATTGGAAAAGAACGAGTTTTGGACAACTACCTTTCATTCTTGCCAAACTCTTTGCAGACCTCCGTGCAAGCTTTAGAACAAGATTTTGGATGTTTTCTTTCCTGGCAGAGTTTCTCTTTGCAAGATATGGTGGAAAAGCTTTTTGCTGAGTGTAGAGCGGCAAGACACGCAGAAGACGCAGATACGCAGCTCTCCGAAGCTAAGTGCCGGTCCCGGGCTTCTTTCGGCACAAACCGCTCTCAGGAGCTCCCTGCGCTCGCCACAATGCTCTGTGTGCGAAGAAGCCGCCTCTTCGCCTCCGGGAGAATCGGCGAGCGGCAGCTTCCCAAAGGCGAAGATGCAAGCCGCACCATGCAGGCACAGTGTGGGCAGCATTCAGACTTAGAGAAAACAGAACTTTACCACTCTCCTGCCTTTTCCATGGTTATTATATTGGAAAAGAACGAGTTTTGGACAACTACATTTCATTCTTGCCAAACTCTTTGCAGACCTCCGTGCAAGCTTTAGAACAAGATTTTGGATGTTTTCTTTCCTGGCAGAGTTTCTCTTTGCAAGATATGGTGGAAAAGCTTTTTGCTGAGTGTAGAGCGGCAAGACACGCAGAAGACGCAGATACGCAGCTCTCCAAAGCTAAGTGCCGGTCCCGGGCTTCTTTCGGCACAAACCGCTCTCAGGAGCTCCCTGCGCTCGCCACAATGCTCTGTGTGCGAAGAAGCCGCTTCTTCGCCTCCGGGAGAATCGGCGAGCAGCAGCTTCCCAAAGGCGAAGATGCAAGCCGCACCATGCAGGCACAGTGTGGGCAGCCTTCAGACTTAGAGAAAACAGTACTTTACCACTCTCCTGCCTTTTCCATGGTTATTATATTGGAAAAGAACGAGTTTTGGACAACTACCTTTCATTCTTGCCAAACTATTTGCAGACCTCCGTGCAAGCTTTAGAACAAGATTTTGGATGTTTTCTTTCCTGGCAGAGTTTCTCTTTGCAAGATATGGTGGAAAAGCTTTTTGCTGAGTGTAGAGCGGCAAGACACGCAGAAGACGCAGATACGCAGCTCTCCGAAGCTAAGTGCCGGTCCCGGGCTTCTTTCGGCACAAACCGCTCTCAGGAGCTCCCTGCGCTCGCCACAATGCTCTGTGTGCGAAGAAGACGCCTCTTCGCCTCCGGGAGAATCGGCGAGCGGCAGCTTCCCAAAGGCGAAGATGCAAGCCGCACCATGCAGGCACAGTGTGGGCAGCCTTCAGACTTAGAGAAAACAGAACTTTACCACTCTCCTGCCTTTTCCATGGTTATTATATTGGAAAAGAACGAGTTTTGGACAACTACCTTTCATTCTTGCCAAACTCTTTGCAGACCTCCGTGCAAGCTTTAGGACTAGATTTTGGATGTTTTCTTTCCAGGCAGAGTTTCTCTTTGCAAGATATGGTGGAAAAGCTTTTTGCTGAGTGTAGAGCGGCAAGACACGCAGAAGACGCAGATACGCAGCTCTCCGAAGCTAAGTGCCGGTCCCGGGCTTCTTTCGGCAGAAGCCGCTCGTAGATGCAAACCGCGACCGGCCCAATGCTCTGTGTGCGAAGAAGCCGCTTCTTCGCCTCCGGGAGAATTGGCGAGCGGCAGCTTCCCACAGGCGAAGAAGCAAGCCGCACCATACAGGCACAGTGTGGGCAGCCTTCAGACTTAGAGAAAACAGACCTTTACCACTCTCCTGCCTTTTCCATGGTTATTCTATTGGAAAAGAACGAGTTTTGGTCAACTACCTTTCATTCTTGCCAAACTCTTTGCAGACCTCCGTGCAAGCTTTAGAACAAGATTTTGGATGTTTTCTTTCCTGGCAGAGTTTCTCTTTGCAAGATATGGTGGAAAAGCTTTTTGCTGAGTGTAGAGCGGCAAGACACGCAGAAGACGCAGATACGCAGCTCTCCGAAGCTAAGTGCCGGTCCCGGGCTTCTTTCGGCACAAACCGCTCTCAGGAGCTCCCTGCGCTCGCCACAGTGCTCTGTGTGCGAAGAAGCCGCTTCTTCGCCTCCGGGAGAATCGGCGAGCGGCAGCTTCCCAAAGGCGAAGATGCAAGCCGCACCATGCAGGCACAGTGTGGGCAGCCTTCAGACTTGGAGAAACCAGTACTTTACCACTCTCCTGCCTTTTCCATGGTTATTATATTGGAAAAGAACGAGTTTTGGACAACTACCTTTCATTCTTGCCAAACTCTTTGCAGACCTGCGTGCAAGCTTTAGAACAAGATTTTGGATGTTTTCTTTCCTGGCAGAGTTTCTCTTTGCAAGATATGGTGGAAAAGCTTTTTGCTGAGTGTAGAGCGGCAAGACACGCAGAAGACGCAGATACGCAGCTCTCCGAAGCTAAGTGCCAGTCCCGGGCTTCTTTCGGCACAAACCGCTCTCAGGAGCTCCCTGCGCTCGCCACAATGCTCTGTGTGCGAAGAAGCCGCTTCTTCGCCTCCGGGAGAATCGGCGAGCGGCAGCTTCCCAAAGGCGAAGATGCAAGCCGCACCGTGCAGGCACAGTGTGGGCAGCCTTCAGACTTAGAGAAAACAGTACTTTACCACTCTCCTGCCTTTTCCATGGTTATTCTATTGGAAAAGAACGAGTTTTGGACAACTACCTTTCATTCTTGCCAAACTCTTTGCAGACCTCCATGCAAGCTTTAGAACAAGATTTTGGATGTTTTCTTTCCTGGCAGAGTTTCTCTTTGCAAGATATGGTGGAAAAGCTTTTTGCTGAGTGTAGAGCGGCAAGACACGCAGAAGACGCAGATACGCAGCTCTCCGAAGCTAAGTGCCGTTCCCGGGCTTCTTTCGGCACAAACCGCTCTCAGGAGCTCCCTGCGCTCGCCACAATGTTGTGTGCGAAGAAGCCGCTTCTTCGCCTCCGGGGGACTCGGCTAGTAGCACCTTCCGAAACGCGACAAACAAATATTAACAACACGGCATTGTGTCTTGGGCGTCTTTCGGCACACGCGCCCCACCGGAACTTACTGCCAGCGGCACAATGCATTGTGTGAAGAACTCCCTTCTCCTCCAGGGAACTGAAAGAAGAATCCTAAGCTTAAAACGCCTTTGCCTCAATTGTGTACTGGTTTGGGCGCTCCTCTCTATTAATTGCGCCACTCCTGACAGCAGGTGTCGCTGTTGGTCAAGCTTTGAGTTTGCTTAATAAGTTGCGATGCTGGGTGGTCAAACTCAAGGTAAGATCAGCGATTTTAAATCAGGTTCTCACTGGTGTAGATACCATTAGTCATTGCATACTGCAAAATAAAGCTGCTCTAGTTTTCTTGTTAGCACATGGGCGCGAGTGTGAGGATTTTGAAGGAATGTGTGTTTTGAACCTCTCTAACCATTCTGCAGTCATTCACTGGAAACTCAAACAAGGACAAGATAACATGAAGAAATTGATTGGGAATGAGAGGGTTACGCATGAACGGTTTGAGAGATGGGAAACAACTCGATGGTTGAAAGATCTTGTAAAGGGAACTTTGTTGTTACTAGTAGTCATTATTATATTGCTTCTTGTTATTCCATGCATCATGAAACTGGTGAGCGTCTTGGAAGAAAATAGGGTGGAAAGGGTTTAGCTGGTGCAAGACGAAGAAGGGGGAAATTGTAGCAATGTATCTGAACCTCTTAGACTAAAGGGTGCACCAGCCATCCAGCTGGAATATGTTCTTATCAGAATTTTCTCAGAGCCCTCTGGAATTCATCAAGGTTACTAAGAAATAAGCCGCGCTAAAATAAGAAAGAGAAGCTGAGAAACCAAATTCCAAGACTACAAGAACTCGATAACGGGGGGCAGCAAAGCGCCTGGACTGTAACCAAATGTATCTTCTGAGAGGTGCACACAGAATGCGTGGACATAACAAAGGCACCAAGATAAAAATGCGGGCCTAGCGTGTGCAGAGATTTAGAATGTGTAAGTGCATCATGTCAACAATCAACGGCTTCTGCTTAATCCTCTTGCTCCGTTGTCCTGGAGTCCTGAATTTCCCACAAGGAAAGCCCTACTAAAAGGGCTCTGATTTTAATGATAGTTGCTGTCTAGACGATGAATAATGGGAAGAGTTCTTTCAAATCCTTCCCTTGCTGACATCTGTAAGTTTCATCTTTTCCTGATTGTACTGGTGGCTATACATTAGTTATGACTAGAAAGGAATGAGTTTTAGGGATATGTTGCAAGGAAATTGATAGCTATGCTTCCATTTCCATTGTCTAAGAAGAATTCTGATTCGTTTTGGACTTTTCATAGACCTCTGACTAGATTAGAATTTGTCTTTGATTGAGCCCGTAAATTTTAGGCTACTAGGCTTGACCAATGGATAGAAAAGGGAAAGTCACACAGCTTAGGTGGTTCCCTTGTCAACAACTTCTCAATAGTAGGGCGATTTCTGTCCTCAAGTTTGTTACTTCAGCTAGCAGATTATGCTCACTCCAAAAGAAGGTGAGAAGTTTGCTACCCTAAATGGTCCGATAATTCTTCCTGCTTCTTTGTGACTCTTTTGTATGACTGGATTCTGTATTATTGGAGTTTGTTATAAAAAGTTGGATTAAATTGCGTGCGTCCGCTCTTGGGGGAAACAGTATTTAGCCAATAACATCTAGGCTTTTATCGACCTGAGATTGTCTGAACGGATGGGACGCTTTAAACACAGTAATTCCTGCTAGTTCCAATTCCATTTTTAGACTCGACAAACCGAATGGTAAACCTGCACCAGTAGGGAGGGACATTGGACTTTCTCCTTTTTAGAGAGAAACTAATGAAAAAGTTTCAGCAGAATCCTAGCAGGCTGTAAAATAAGAAAAGTATCATGAAAAGAGGCCAATCCTATCCTCTTAGTATTGCTAGTTGTGATTGGACATGAATGAAACATGTCAACTCTGTGTTCCTGGGTATCACATCAGTAACAGCTACTTCAGCTGCTGTAGTTGTCTCCTAAAGCTAAGAACAGAATCCAAAGAATTGTGATTCCATGGTCACAATTCACCCTGTGATGGTGACAGGTGAAAAAGGAGTGGAAGGTGCGCGGGTAAATTAACTTGAATGGCCTATCTAAATCAGCAGCCACTGATTTCCTGAAAACTTCAACAGGTCAGTTGACCTGTTGGGATTCTTTTAATCCATGGTCATGTTTTTCTTGGGATTCTTGTAACCTTTCCCCATTCGTTCAGCCTTTGCCCTCAAGCCTTTGCTGACATTTCAAGTATCTCGACAAGCTGGAAATGTGTTGTCTTTCTTTATCATGTCATAATTCCCTTCAAAGGGTTGTTTGCCTCAAGTCTTATTTTTGCTGGTTTTCTGCTAGTTCATTGTCAGAGGGCAGCAGGTGCTTTGTAAGAGCAAGTACACAATCCTATAGCTTGCTTTTCTTTTGATTTGGCCTGTCTAGAAAACTGAATGACTGAACATTTCCGACAGGATTTTCTCTCCCCATTATGTTTCACCGGAAGGGCAGATGCAAATCATCTACTTAAACTTTTGGCACGGAAAAAAGTAGTGGTTTGCTGCTGCATATAGGTAGAATCTTACAAAAGGAAGGCCTTGGGCTGAGGCCCGATACTTTGGCTAAGCAGAAAAGGACTATGGGAAGGTGAGGCCGCTGAATCAGAGGTAGATCAACAAGTTCTAGAATCGTCACGTGTTCACAGCGTGGTGTAGGATGGTTGGTTGAATGAATTTTGTTATGGCTTAAAGCTATGGAACTGCTAAAGGCCTGAGTGCTTCAAAAGCCTGGTTTTTGCAAAAAAGCAGCTCTCCTCTGCACCTGCCTGGGGACTCTGCATCACTAGGGACCCTCACTCCCAGTTTGCCAAGGAGATGATCAGTAGGAATGTTGCAGAGCTGCCGTGTCCATATGAACGGAATGGCAAAGAGTGAAGCGGTGGGTATTTTTGGGCTTTAATACAATGCTGCTGCATTGGTGCCAGTTTAGTCGGTTTTCCATCAGTGGCCTTTCTGTCTAGAAGTACACTGCCCAGTCTTTCTAGCATGTGATGCCATTTCCTTCCTGTTGTTTTAATACCTTCCTTCAGTTGAAAGGATGATACAATCTTTACATTTTGAAGATCCCTGTTAGGAAACACTATGCCAGAGGAGTCATTGCTCCCTTTTCTTCTGCCACCTTAGTAATTTTCAGAGCCTCATTTCAAATTTCTGCTAATGTCGAGAAGAATACTGAGACTACTCAGCAGGGTTGACGCTCTCAGCTGCTTTCCTCTTTCATACTGCTTCATACTGTATGTGACTTAATGGCCTGGTTTTGTCATCCGCATTTTGCTGTGATCTGTGAACACAAAAAGAAGTCTTTGTTTTTTGCAAGAACTACCCCTAGGAGGATTTGTGTTCCTTTTGATTTCTACGGTGTTAGCCCTGTTGCAGAAAAAAAGGAGATTGTACCCTCTTCTTGTGCTCTCATTCCCTCCTCTCTGCTTTGCATGTCCTAGTTAATCTACTGCCATGACTCATTTGGCATCATCTCATAGTGCAAATTCTGCACAGTTTCATGGACTTACAAATGCTAGTTGCCAAGGAGCTTATATAACCATTCAAAGATTAAAGAATTGTAGGGCTGGGCAAGTCCAGCTGCTGAAACTGGAAGTGGTTAAGTCATGCCATATTAAAGAGACAGAGCAAATCAGTTCATCTAGGACTTTCAACTGGACACCTCTGAGAATAACAGCTTGACAGCAATGACACAGCCATCTTCCTAGCTGTATTCCAGAAAGAGAAAAGGGACACCTTCAATGGTTAAGATGTTTGGCATGAGAAAACAGCAAGAAATGTAGCACAAAATACTTGAGCCAGATAAAGTGCGTTTTTCTCGTGAGAATTTTGCAGTTGTTCTTTCTTGTCTGTGCCTTTACTTTTCACAGAAGACAGGGAGGGCGTTTAATTATTATTGTTCTTTTGTTTTCTATTCTTGGCCTCCCTCTTTCCACCTGCCATTAACAATTTTGCCTTGCTTTACTGGCTTCTCTTTCTTTACTTATAGAAGGTTACATGAGGTCCTCCAACCTTGTCATAAACATTCGCATACAGTGGAAAGGAGTAGAAGGTACATCTAAATGCACAAAACAGACCCAGAAAAAGAGAGGTTTTTTACAGTCTTCTGTGAGAACAAGATATCTTTGAACTGAGTAATGCTTTAACTTTTAGTCCACTCTTTACTATTATTACAAGTGTTTGGCCTTTAGTACATAGCCTTTGAAATCATCCAGCCCAATATTTTTGGCTAATTTTGTTTTATTTCTCTCGGGGACTTTGTTTCTTAAGGAATAGTCCAGAGCCAGAGCATCCACGGTAGAGTTATGCTGCCATAATAAAAGCGTCGTAAATTCTGGTACAGTTTGTGCTGGTAATACGTCTAGGAAAGAAAGGTTTTACATCTTTTTTGACTTTCAAATGTAACCATTATTTGAAAAAGTTAAGAGTTGGGCTTTCCCCCCCTCCAAAATACTTCTCTCTGGAATGTTACTCAGGGATTACACATAAAAGCTCACCCTGTAAAATATGTTGCGGATAATCTGCAGTAAGCGCAGCTTAGCAGCTAGAGATGATTATGTGGGTTAAATGACATTCCTTCTGCGGTGATGGAAACTCTGTCTACGCAGACATACTCAACAAAAGTTACCATGGCTTAGCTCCTCTCCTAAACTTCATGTGCATTTTCAAACTTTCCAAGAAGGTGAATTCAAGCTCCTTCATTGCTCTCTGCTGGAGTCCCAAGAAAATATCAGTGTGCTTTTTGTCATTTACAGCTGTCATTGCTTAGCTCTTGAACATGAGACTCTCTCATGACTGATGAAAGTTGTCTAGTTAAGAGTGGGTCAAAGACACGCTCCTGCTCTAGAAGGAGATGAGAAGGTTTCTGCAGTCTTTGTCATCTCTACTGCTTGTGATTTCTATCCAAAACCAGTGGGAAGTTTTCTGAAGGCAGTCCAGAAGCTGGCAATATGGACAGCTTACAACCAAACACTTGCTGCACTGCTATCACGGTGATACCAGGAAGGACTTAAAAAATTTAGAAGGGCAAAGAAAGCAGTTGGAAGGAAAAGAACATTAACCATTATTCCATTCTTCTAATATGTCCTCCTTTAAGTCATCATTTTCATGCAGTTTAACGGCTTGCGTTGGTATCCCTCAAAAGGAATCTGAGACAGAGTAAGCTTTTTAATGCAGTAGATGTGACACGTGCAGGCCAAGTTGCCTTTGTTGACATCAAATGCCAGTTATGCTTGAGCTACCCTTTGCTTAAGGTACTTCGCTTACACGAAGAATTTTACTCATCATTGAGCAAATTTTGCTGTCATGATTGAGTAAATTTTATTCATGATAGAGTGAATTTTACTGTCACTCCGAATTTTACTGTCATGATTGGCATTGAAACTTTTCAAGGAAAGCTCTGGATAGCAATGTTTGTGTAAAAATAGTAGTTTATCTCCTGTATTTGTGTGAAGCAGGTAAGCCTTTTGCTGTCACCAGTGTTGCTTACCCTTTCATGTCATATCCCTCTTCATATCCATATTCTGCTGAAGGCTTATTAATCTGCTTTAAAATTGGCACGTGGAATAAGACTACTTTTCCTTTTTGAAAGCTAATGTCATTTGACCTAGTGACAGTAAATAATTCATTAATTGTAAGTCCCCAGCTAGCATCTTTTACGCATATTCTAACCTTCTAAAGAAGTAACAAAAACACTCTCCAATACTTGACTTTCTTAAGCACACAAAATGAACCACATCTCTGCAGTATTTTAACGTGCACCATATTTAGCCAAGTAATTCAAAAGAAATAAAAAGCAGCCCCTTCAATTTGGAAATATTTTTGAATTGTTTTTGAATATACAAAACATACCCTTACCGTACGCATTGCATGCAGATTTAATCGTCGTGAAAGCAAACCCTATGTTTCTGTTGGGATAGCATGGTTTTCCAGTTTCCACAATTGTTCTTGGCACAGTTTTCTACTTATGTGACTGTTAGGACACTCGTAGGTACTTCTAAGGTACTGTAGTAAGCGGAGAAGGAGGAGAGGTTGTGCCTTATTTCTGGCTTCCTTTGGTTTTCTTTTTGGTTTTCTTCCTCTTGCTCTTTTTCATGTCACCTTTCTAGATACTGTGATTTAGATTTGCAGTTTACTAAGCTGTGTTTTCTGTCTGGAATTCTTTGAAATTCCCAGAGGAACCCCACCGGTAAATATGCATCTTTTTATGATTTGCTAGCTACATAGAAAATCTTCCTGCTGCTCTAAAATGCTTTTATTTGATATGCATTTTTATCACCATTCCAATGAAAAGAAAAGTTCCTCTATTCACTGCTTTTGTACTGGATTCAGTTCAATGTGCGCTAACGGTGCAAAAAAGTCCTGCTGGAGAAGGGATCTGCATACAAATTGACCAAGACATGTGCTACAAGGGTCTTGAAAAGGTTCAAAGTTTCTCTACCTTTCTGGCAGTCTGTCTTCACAGCAGGACTTGATGAGGGATTTTGCTGGCGTTTCTTTGACAGAAAGCAATAACAAAGCAAGCAAAATGGAGCAGCAAAAGAAGAATGGAGCAGCAAAAGGTACATTATCCCCTCTGTTATTATCATTGTCGAAACAGATTTTTTCACACCATGTTACATCAAATACCTTAGTAGAGCTAAAGACTAGAAAAACGCAGCTCTGTTCTGGTTCATTAAAAGCAAAGCCATCTGTGGACAGAAGTGCCCAGCGTGATGCTGGGAACTCCTAGCTGGTTTCAGTAAGCTGTCTGGAGAACGGCATTTTCGGTGGGCTTTACTAGCGTGTCTGTAAGGAGAGGGAGTTTATGTGCAGCTTTGAGCCCTGAGAGTGCCATAGGCAAAGAGACCCATCGTGTAGCTCTCTGACCAGCCACAGCACACTGAGGCATGATGGATTACTCCCAGAGTTCACGTGGTAGAAAGGTTTTCTGCCCCCGTGAAGGACGACACATCCATTTGCTTGACTAGAGCCATTCTGTATGTTACAATGGTAACTTGAATTCATCAAGTTTGTGCTATTTGTACAATGGCAGTGAGCTTGGATTCTTAAGCTTCTCGTGTTTGACCTGTTTCCTGTTTCAGTAAATAGCAAAACTTCCAAGGACTGCAGTGACAAGAAGATGAAGCTGCTAGTGTATTTCAAATCTTTGCCTAATAAAATGGTGATTTTTGCACATATTCGCAATGGAAATTTACGGTACCGAAACACCAGCTCTGCTCAGGGCAATTCTGAAATTGACTTGAGCTCTTTTCTGTGTTTCTTAGCAGGTGAACTGAGATACTTCTAGCTTCCAAGGCAAGGCGTTTGACAGCAGCTTGAAAAAGGCCCAGGCTGTTGGATGAAAAGGTGAAAAAACTGAGGGAAATGGGGGGAAATTTCACTTCTGGTTTATGTCATAGATTCAGCCAGATGATCAACAAGCATTAGTTTTATGAGGTACCAGCGTAGTCTTTCACTCTTGCAGATCCCCAAAAGCTTAACCATCCAGCAGCTTCTTCCTTGCAACAAGTGCCACAGCCAAAAGCCAGGCCTGGCCGTCACCTTCTCCTCGCAGCCTACAAACTCTGCCAAACGTACCGGTGATTCTCACTTTCCTTCTCAGCTACATGGACAAGCACATCCTCTCCATGTCTCCGAGTCCTTAGTGAAACCAAACAGCGGTTCACCTTCAAACAGCTCAGTGTGCCAGGACAGAAAGATTTCACTGGCCTGTGAAATCTTGCTTTTTCCTTGCAGCCTTTTATTTTCAGAGCATACACCGAGGCATTGCACTTTGCTTCTCAGCTGAGTGCATTGCCATATTGCTGGAGTCCCACACGTCCATCTCCTTCTCGCACTAACTGCTTCTGTTGAAACATGCTGATGTGATGTGCTTTCCTGCTCAGCTATTCACACAGTCACATTCTATGTCCTGCTTGCAGTCTGAATCTAAAAGGAGACGTTTCTGACTATGTCTCACAGACACAGATGTACCAGGATGAAAAGGTTGCTTGGACCTTGCCACTTACGTTCGAAAACATCCATTCACTCCACAATCAAGAGACACCTTTCTTTGCTTTACATCCTGCAAACTTCACACAGACACACAGACACACACACACACACACACACACACACACACACACACACGAGAGCTACGCACTTTCTTTCTTTCTTTCTTGGCTGCACACACTCACCTATTTCCCACCTTGACCTCTCTACCACTTCTCCTTCGGCCTTGCTGTGCATGGACATTTCCTGTTAAGATACCCATTGTGTTGCCTATCCCTCCCCCACATTGCCTTGCCTTTCCTACCCAATCTTGCATTTCTTGTCATTGCTGACAATTCCTTTCTTTTCCCTTGCCTTCCTGACCCATGCATGTCCTTCCCCTGCCCTTCATACCAAGCCAGTGCCTTGTATTGACTTGCTCACCTATCCTTCTTTTCCTTCCCATTTGTCCAGCTCCAATCTTTCATTTCCTTCTCCTTCTAGGACTCTTATTGCCTTGTCTCCCTCTCTTTTGTGTTGCCTGGCAAAGCCACCACTTGTCTGGCCTTGTCCTTGAACCCCTTCCTTGCCTTGCATTACCTTGCTCATCAGTCCCCCACCTGGAATTCACCACCTCTCTTTTTGTGGAATCTCTTCCACATGCATTGCCCTGCCTGCTTCTCCTAGGATTCTCCAGAATTCCACTGGCTTTTTTTTCTCAAGGCCCCAGCGTTTCAGGAGCTTGTGAGAGGAAGCCTGGAGGAGGCCACGTGCAAGCACACCTATCTGTCCTGACAGCTTTCTTCTGACATCTATGCTTACATGTCTTGAATTTTGGACACAAAGTTCATCTTTCACCCTTGGGCTTCAGGGGCAGAATGACAGTTCTTTTGCATACAAAGGAAAGCAGGCAACTCAAGTGTCTTAGGTGCAGATTAAACATGACCCATGCAAGATCAAGGCTGGACAGAGCGGTCGGTCCGGGCCGCTTTTGTGTACCAGCAGTCTTTGAATGGACCTGCCACTTGCCTTGCTTTGGGCAACCAACCAGTTTCCTTGCCATGCCCTGCTAATTCTCCATTGCTTTGCATTCCCTTGCATACCCATGCCTCACATTTGACCTGCCTGCAGTTTTCCTACAGGGCTTGGCCTTGCCTAGCCCTTCCGGTTACCATCACCTCCTATGCCCAGCCTTGCCTCTAACTTCTGGGACTTGTCTCACCTACCACTCCATTTGCTTTCCCCTCACGGCTTCAGTCTTGCCAACCTGTCCCTTGACTTGCCTACAATTGCCTACACTTGCTTTGCCTTGCCTTACCTGCATGGAAGGCAAGGCAAAGAGTGGTAGACAAGGCAAAGCAAAGCCAGGAAGTTATTTGAAGGGCTAGGCAAGGCAGACATAGGCAAGCAAGCAAAGCTAGGGTAGGGTAGGCTAGGAAAACTAGGCATGGTACTGGAGGCAAGGCAAAGCCAAGTGACTTGGAGTGCCTTTCCTTGCTTGGGAAGTAAAAGATACGGTGGCAATGTTGGTAGGGCTGATGATAAGGTATCGTGGGAAGGTATAGTACAGCAAGACATTTCTGTCCTGGTCCTTTCTGTGTAGGAGCCATTGTTGGACAGAGTCAGTACCGGACGTGGTATGCAACTTTTGCTCTGTAAGTTCCTGAAGGAGAACAGCAATGCTTTCTCATGGGAAGGAAAGAACTTAGCCCCAGTGTTGGAGGTGCAGATAAGAAGCTGTGTCGTGCAGCTTAAGGGCGGCAGCAACTTTCTATCCTGGCATATTTGGTTTGGAAGCACTGACTCAATTTGTACAATCATGGAGTCGGTATCCATCTTTGGAAGGCAGTCTCCTTCCTGAAAGAATCCATTTGGCCTGTGTTTTCCACTTTCTCAAGGCAGCCTTCTTGAAATTCTGCCAGCACACTTCTTTTGGACAAGGTAAAGAGCTGCGCTGGGTCTTGGTGTGCAGCCTAGCTAGTGCCCCGCACAGGTAATGCCCAATAGCAGTGGTCTGACACCTTTGTAGAGGATCAGGCCCTGGATGCTTTGGATTTTGGAGGAGGGGATGCCATTTCTTTTGAGATGGGCTTCTAGTTCCTCCTCCCTTTGGCAAAGTTTGGGTGGCCACTTTGGGTGGTCTCAGTGAATTGAAAGGCTTTTCCCAATAGGCAGTTCTCTGGGTTAGAGTTGTTGAACTGTCAGTGGGAATGCAGAGGCCAGGCCAGGCCTCTGCAGGACAGGTTTTTGTCCCTTGTAGCTTTAGGGACTGTGTGAGCAGTCCCTGGTGCCATCCCATTTGGATCCTGACTCTGAGAGATTGAAGGCTTACGGTGGTACCTAGAGCTGAGAAGGAAAGTGGCGATAGCAGGGTGCATGTTTATAGTTTGATGGGTGCAATTGAAATTGTAGGCAGCAAAGAGCTTTCTCCACCAACAGTTTTGCGAGCTCGGCCGACATTTTCAAGTTTGTTACCAGGCTCTGTGAGAGAGAAAAAGTTTGTTAGGGCAGAAGATCTGGTGTCGGCCTTTGAGTGTGGGGCAAAGAAGAGTATCCACTTGGAAGGGGAAGATCGGTGAAATCCTTTTGTCCTGACACAGTTGATTGGAGAGCAGGGACGTTTCTGACTTGGCTGGGTCCTGGGGGTGGTTGTGAGCTGGGCTCGGTGCGTGTCCTGGTTTTGTGAGTTGACAATGCTGTGGTGTGGTTATTTAGAAGAGCGCTGACAGTGCCCAGGAAAAAGACAAGCACTTTTCTAGCCCAGCCCCGTTCGTGTGGGAGCAGTGTAGGGACAAGAGCTCCGCTGTGGATCCTGGCTCTCGGGTACTGACAGAATGGGATCCTGCATGTAGCAGAGAAGGAAAAAGAATCATTTCATTGTTGGCTGCACAGTTTAGAAGCTTCAAAATAAAAGGCAATTGCAGCATGGCCTCTTCATTTTAGAAAGTTTTCTGGGCCATCAGCTGCTCAACATGTAACTTGCACCCACTGAACTGCATTCAGCTTCCTGGAGATATGCACTTTCCCTCAAGATCTAGGTACCATCTTGCACTCTAACACTTGAAGATCCCAAACCGCTTCAAAATGTCCAGCGGCTGCTCTCAAAGAAAAAGTCCTACAACAAAAAGGCAGTGCTGGCCATAACGCTCCCTTTGCAGTCTGTCAACCAAACGAAACATACTAGCGATTCTCACGGACTTTCTCAATGATATATATACGTGCATCAGCACATTCTCTCAAAGTGACAGAGACTATCGCTACAGCCAAGCGTTTTCAGCTGCACTTCTGACTGACAGATGTGCCAGGACAGAAGGCATTTGCCAACCTACCCTCTTTCCTGTGCAACCTGACATTGGCAGCGCAAATATTTTCACATTCTTTCATTGTGGACATGTCCAAAGCAGCTAAAGATCACACAGGTGGAAGTGTCAAACAGAAGATGTTCTCAAAGTAACTCCTTTTTTTTCTAAACAGCTTTTAAACTGCGCACAATGCTTTGTATCTTCTTTCCCACATAGACCTGCCCTCACTTTTTCACACTCACATCTTTGTTGCAAACATCCAGCAGCTGTTTGCGTAGAAAAAGGCTCTAGAAATAAAAGCGAGACTTGGGCTGCACCTTCTGCCTGCCCTGTGTAAGCCACATCAAACTCACCAGTGCGCTCTGTCCTTCCCTTTTCCGCTGCAACTACCATTGTGTTCTCTGGATCTCGGAACCTAAAGGTAGGCACATTTGTTTCCACAGAAGGGCCATAGGTAGCAGCACAAATAGCTCTCACTGAGCATTGTGAGTCAGAGAGGAGCTGAGGGTGGAGCTTCCTGAGTTGCTGCTGAGTGGCTGATTATAAGAGGTGTCTGGGGAGCGCGGCGACCCGGAGCGCGGTGAACAGGAGCGGGCAAACAGGGGTGTTGTGAGTCTCTGGGAAATATACGAGGCAGTTTGCGCGGCAGTTCGCGCAGGCAGGGCAAGCAGGCAGGGTTGCCAGTTGTCTCGCTAGTAAGGAGTCCTTTGTATTGTTTGAGGTCTTTCTTCTGCCCGGTTGTGTTTGAGGTGTTTGTCAGTGATGGTCTCTACAAGGTCAAAAGCTGTGGCTGGTACAAGTGACCAAGTCGGGCCCTCCAAAAAGGATGTGTCTGTACAGACCCATCCATGCCCAGAATGTTTGAGCTTATCGGTGGCTTCAGGGAGTGTTGTGGAGGAGACCTGCCTGCGGTGTGAACAAGTGAATGACCTCCTTTCACTGGTGGCTGAGCTTAGGGAGGAAGTTGAAAGGTTAAGGAGTATCAGGGAAAGTGAAAGGGAAATAGACTGGTGGAGCTCAGCCCTTCCATCTTTAAGGGAGGCCTCTGACCAAGAGACTGAGGACTTATATGCCTCCCACCCTCGGGCAACAGAAGAGCACCTGGTAGATGAAGAGGAGTGGAAACAGGTCCCCATTCAGGGAGGTAATAACAAAAAGTCCTCCCCCTCCCCATCATCCAGCCAAGTGCCACTTCAGAATAGGTATGAGACCCTGGATAGAGAGACCCAACCAGATGATTTAGGAGAAAATTGTCTGACCAGTGAACCCCCCAGTTATGATTCATCTGTAAGACAGATCACTACCTCTAGCATCAAGAAGAAAAGAAGGGTAATCGTAGTAGGTGATTCCCTCCTGAAGGGAACTGAGGGTCCCATATGTCGACCAGACCCATCCCACAGGGAAGTCTGTTGCCTCCCTGGGGCCCGGGTACAAAATATCACTGAGAGACTTCCTGGGCTGATTCAGCCCTCTGATTATTACCCACTGCTGATACTCCAGACTGGCAGTGATGAGATTGAGAAAAGGAGTGTCAAGGCAATTAGAAAGGACTTCAGGGTACTGGGTCAGGTAGTTGATAGGGCAGGAGCTCAGGTAGTGTTCTGCTCAGTCCCTTTGGTGGCAGAGGAAAATGATGAAAGAAACAGAAGAATACGCATCATCAACAAGTGGCTCAAGGGTTGGTGTCATCAGCAAAATTTTGGATTCTTTGATCATGGGGAAACTTTTACAGCATCTTCTCTGCTGGAACCAGATGGGGTATACCTCTCTATAAAGGGCAAAAGGGTTTTAGGATATGAACTGGCAGACCTCATTGAGAGAGCTTTAAACTAGGTTTGAAGGGGGAAGGGGAACCAGCTGAGCTATCTGGAAACAGGCCCAAGAATTACAAGGCTAAGTTAGGGGAGAAGTCAGTAGCCCAGATGAGGTGCATGTATACCAATGCACGCAGCTTGGGCAACAAACAAGAAGAGCTGGAGGCCGTGGTGCAACTGCAGAGCTATGATGCAGTTGCCATCACAGAAATATGGTGGGATGACTCACATAACTGGAGTACTGCACTGGATGGATACAAGCTCTTCAGGAGAGACAGGAAAGGAAGAAGAGATGGAGGGGTGGCCCTTTATATTAAGCAGACTTTTGATGCCACCGAAATTGAAACTAAGGAAGATGGAGTTGAACGTCTATGGGTAAGAATAAAAGGGAAGGCCAACAAGGCTGACACCATACTGGGAGTCTGTTATCGTCCACCCGACCAGGAAGAAGAGGTAGATGACTTATTCTATAAGCAGCTAGGTAATGTTTCAAGATCATCAGCCCTTGTTCTTGTGGGTGACTTCAACCTGCCAGACATCTGCTGGGAACTTAATACAGCAGTAAAGAGGCAGTCCAGGAAATTCTTAGAATGTATGGAGGACAACTTTTTGTCACAGCTGGTGGGTGAACCCACCAGGGGAGGGACTATGTTAGATCTGCTATTTGCAAATAGAGATGGGCTGGTGGGAGATGTGGTGGTTGGAGGTCGCTTGGGACAAAGTGATCACGAAATGATAGAGTTCTCAATATTTGGTGAAATCAGGAAGAGTACCAGTAAAACTCTTGCATTGGACTTCCGGAGGGCAGACTTTGGCCTGTTTAGGAGACTTATTCAGAGCGTCCCTTGGGAAGCAGTCCTAAAAAACAAAGGAGTTCAGGAAGGGTGGGCATACCTCAAAACAGAGATCTTGAGGGCACAGGAACAGACCATCCCTGTGTGCCGAAAGATCAGCCAACGGGGTAAACATCCAGCCTGGTTGGGCAAGGAGGTTTTGGAGGAACTTAGGAATAAAAAGAGGATGTATCAGCATTGGAAGAAGGGACAGGTCTCTAAGGAAGTATTCAATAAGGCTGCTAGAGCATGCAGAAAAAAAATTAGGAAGGCCAAAGCTCAGTTTGAACTTAGAATGGCAACTTCTGTAAAGGATAATAAAAAATGTTTTTACAAATACATTAATGGTAGAAGGAAAGGTATGACCAGCCCTTGTTCTTTATTGGACAAAGGAGGGAACTTAGTATCTGAAGATGAGGAAAAGGCAGAAGTGCTTAATGCCTATTTTGCCTCAGTTTTTAGTGGGAAGATGACTTGCCCTCAAGACACCTGCCCACCTGGGCTGGTTGATGGTGACAGGGAGCAGAATGGTCCCCCCTTTATCCAAGAGGGGGCAGTCATAGAACTACTGAAATGCTTGGATACTCATAAATCTATGGGACCAGACGGAATCCACCCCAGGGTGATGAGAGAGCTGGCAAATGAGCTTGCAAAGCCACTCTCCATCATTTACCAGCAGTCCTGGCTCACTGGCGAGGTTCCGGATGACTGGAAGCTGGCCAATGTGATACCCATTCACAAAAAGGGTGCAAAGGAAGATCCTGGTAATTATAGACCAGTCAGTCTGACCTCAGTACCTGGTAAAATAATGGAACAGTTTATATTAACCGCCATCACACAAAATTTACAGGATGGCCAGGGTATCAGACCCAGCCAGCATGGGTTTAGGAGGGGTAGGTCATGTTTAACCAACCTGGTCACCTTTTATGACCTGGTAACCCGCCTAGTCGATGCAGGTAAGGCTGTAGATGTTGTTTACTTGGATTTCAGCAAGGCCTTTGACACTGTCTCCCACAGCATACTCCTAGACAAGCTGGCAGCCTGTGGCTTGGACAGGAGCACTCTGTGCTGGGTCAGGAACTGGCTGCATGGCCGGGCCCAGAGAGTGTTGGTGAATGGTGCTGCATCCAGCTGGCAGCCAGTCACCAGTGGTGTTCCTCAGGGTTCTGTGCTGGGGCCAGTTCTGTTTAATGTTTTTATTGATGACATGGATGAGGGTTTAGAGTCCTTTATTAGCAAATTTGCAGATGACACTAAGCTGGGAGCGTGTGTGGATCTGTTAGAGGGACGGAGGGCTTTGCAGAAGGATGGAGGGATGGGCAGAATCCAATGGGATGAAGTTCAATAAGTCCAAGTGCCGAGTCCTGCACTTTGGCCACAATAACCCCCTGCAACGATATAAGCTGGGGACAGCATGGCTGGACAGTGCTCAGGAGGAAAGGGACCTGGGGGTGCTGGTTGACAGTCGGCTGAACATGAGCCAGCAGTGTGCCCAGGTGGCCAAGAAGGCCAATGGCATCCTGGCCAGTATCATGAACGGTGTGGCCAGCAGGAGCAGGGAGGTCATTCTGCCCCTGTACTCAGCACTGGTGAGGCCACACCTTGAGTATTGCGTCCAATTCTGGGCCCCTCACTTTAGGAGGGACGCTGAGATGCTTGAGCGTGTCCAAAGGAGAGCAACGAGGCTGGTGAGGGGCTTGGAACACAAGCCATATGAAGAGCGACTGAGGGAGCTGGGGTTGTTCAGCCTGGAGAAAAGGAGACTCAGGGGTGACCTTATCACCCTCTTCAACTTCCTGAAGGGTAGCTGTGGTGAGCTGGGGGTCGGTCTCTTTCTCCGGGCAACAACCGACAGAACAAGAGGACACAGTCTCAAGCTGCGCCAAGGGAGATGCAAGCTAGAAATAAGGAGGAAGTATTTTACAGAAAGAGTAGTCAAATACTGGAATCATCTACCCAGGGAGGTCGTGGAGTCACCATCCCTCGAAGAGTTTAAAAAAAGACTGGATGTGGCACTTGGTGCCATGATCTAGTTGAGGTATTAGAACATGGGTTGGACTCGATGATCTTAAAGGTCTCTTCCAACCTAGAATTTCTGTGTGATTCTGTGTGAACTTTAATCTTTACCACTGCCACCATGAGTTTGGTTGGTAGGCCAGTAGGAGTCATGCTCCTTTTACAGCTGGTATGCGGCAGCCACCAGCCCAGTGCTCTTCGACTCTTGTAACCAATCCTGCTTTTACTCTCCCGCAGGGGATTAGGCATCTGTTTCTCACACAGATCATTGTGGCAGCAGCCAACGGCTCTAGTGCACTGCTTCTGCCAAAAGACACTGGGGCCAGACACTTACCTTCTCAGCACTACGTAGCCCCGTATTCTGCATCTCTTGTCGTCCAGATCATACCGCAAAGCGTTTCACAGAGAAAAAATGTGCCAGGACAACAAGCTTGGCTGAAGTGTACCCCTGAAACTGGTGGAAGTTTGTATTTGCACCACATTCAAGGGGCAGTCCTCTTTCCTATACAACCTGCAAACTGCTGTCTGTTCGCAGTGCCCTCTGCCCGCTCCTTCTTACCTTGAAGTACCATGCCAAAGAGGGCTCTGTGCTGAGGTCTCAGAAGAAGAGGGAAGCATATGTGTTTGTAAAGTGGACTGTCTGTTAGTCACTTCCCTCTTCAAAGCAGCGTGTTCCATGCCAAGCAGACAACAAAGCAACAAAGGATGAGTGTGACTCTGCATTCAAATCCTGCAATGTTCCCAGAAGTGAATTTCTCTCTTCTATAGGACTGACTTGTATGAAGTGGCGTGGTTGTTTCCTTCCATTAGAAGGGAAACTCATCTAGCCAGGCTTCATCACCCCCTGTATCTTTTGGGGTAGTTCTTGGAAGAAAATAGAGAGCAACTTTTCCACTCCACATGATTCATGTTTCATTCTCTTCCTTCTGTACTTCAGGGAACAAGCTATCAATTCCCTACTCTTTCTATGAAAAGGCATGAAGCTATTAATTAAATTCCCATAGATATAATAAGGAATCAAAGTCTTTTATGCCTGCAAGCAGGCCCTTATGGTATGAAAAGTATGGATTGTCAGGGGTGGAAGACGATCTGCATGAAAAAGGAGAAAGCCCAGAAGCATGCAGGGATTTTCAGGTATGAAAGGGAAAACGACATTAAATTGTCAAGGGAAAGAAATTGAAAGAGGGAGGAGGGAGAAGGGAGGAGGAGGAGGCAAATGCTGCCTTTGAGGCAGCTGACACAAGGACCGTTGGCCTCATGAGCAAACAAGAAAACCAAATGAAACTTCACAGCAATCTCATCCACAACTTAGTGGACAAATGTGCAAACCCATTTCTTCATTTATTATGTGTCTAATATATATAGAGATGTTCTTCATTCTGACCGAATTTTCAGGGAGCAAGCTAGTGTAAGGCACCTGGAACCAATGGTGTATTGGAAATGGCCAACATGCAGAACACGCTCCATCCTGAACGCTACCACAGCAGAATCACAGGATCATAGAATGGCCGGGGTAGACAAAGACCTTAAAGGCCATCTAGTTCTCTGACATGGGCGGGGACACCTTTTACTTGCTCAGGTTGCTCAGTGCCCCATCCAGCCTGGCCTTGAACACCAGGTTGGGGTGTCCATAACTTCTCCAGGCTGTCTGTGCCAGTGCTTCACCACCCTCACAGGGAAGAATTTCTTCCGAGTATCTAATTTCAACCTGCCCTCTTTCATTTTGAAGCCATTGCCCATTGTCCTGTCTCCAGAGTTCCTAATGAAGAGTCCTTCTCCTGCTTCCCTTCAGATATTGGAAGGTGTTGTGAGGTCTCCATGCAACCTTCTCTTCACCAGGCTAAACAGCCCTCATTCTCTCAGCCTGTGTGTCATGGCTTGACACTGGGACAATGCCAGTGCCCCCATGAGTATACTCTCTCCCTGGTTTCTGCTGTGAGATGTGACCAGGAATAAGCAAAGCAGGCTCCCACTTAGGGAAAAAAAAAACAATTATTAACTAAACTACAAGGGAAAGGAAAAAAAAAAAAAAGAAACACACAAGGAAAATGAAAACTTCACAAATACATCTCCTCCTCCTCCTCCCCAAATTCCCAATACAATACATCCCCCAAATCATCGACTCTCGCTCCAGCACCACCCTTCAGAATACTCAATCCTCAGTTCATCAAGAGGACAAGGAGTCCTTCTTGTGCCAGTGGTGACCTATTCCTTTCATGTCCAGTGCTCTCACCACTGAACACAGACCAGAGCTGCTTCTAGGGTCGACTTTTAAGGATGCTTCATCCCACTGCAAAAAGGCACAGTCTCAATTTTGGGACATCTGTCCCCCCCATATTTTTCACCCCCTGGGGCCGAGGGGTACCCACACCGAACCCTCTTGGTCCTGAGGCATTGCCTCCCCCTAGAATGCAGTCCCTGTATCACAAGGAAACATGGCTCTGTCCATGGCTACACACAAAGAGTCCAGCATAAGCTACTCCATCATCTCTTCCACCTGCGTTCTTCTCTATTTCTCTCGTGGCCCATTTCCTCTTATCTCCTCTATATCTCTCTTCTCATTCAACTCCAGGAGGATTAGCATTTGTAAGGTTTCCATCATCCAAGAAAAGGGTTAAAAATCTGAGGCTCTGTCTGTCCAGAACTCCCATGGCTGCCCTGCCAGGCCCCTTCTTGCACTCCCCTCTTCTCCTTCTCGGCCGGCCAAGAACAGGCACCAGCTCTCTCTCTGTCTCTCCTGCGGTGGGGGGGGGGGGGGGGGGGGGGGGGGCTGCCCAATGCCTCTCAGCCACCCTTCCATCCTGCAGGGGCCTTCACCTCCCTTCTGGCCAGGGACCCAGCCTACCTCACCGGGCTGGGTGGCTTCCCCTGCCCCGCCCAGCCCGCAGCCAGGCAGGGGAGATCTGAACCTTTCCCTGACCGGAACCCAAGAGAGCCTCCCAGGGGAGAGCCCTGCTTTTAACCCTGTGTTCTCAGAGGTGCATCCAATGTCCCAATGGCCACCTTAGGTGCCAATATTAAAATCTGAACATCCATTGGCCTAACCACAGCATCCCAGAAAACACATTTCCTGTCAAACCACCACACTGTGGGATATGCTCTTGTCCTGAATACTGAACTGCAGTATTGTCTGATGATTTTTTGAATCCTTTGAAGGCATTTTGAATTCTTTTTCAGCCTTAAATTAGACTAAATAGCTTTGATTTGTGGGTATTGAGCAACAGAAATCACTGCCCTGGCTTGCCTTTTTTACAGCTCCTTTCCGTGGGAGACTCGCTGCAAACGTCACAGCTGGTGAGACAGTGGGCACACCATCATTCTGAAAGAGCTTTGCACAGTAAACATAGAGGAGGATTAAATATTGAAATGCAGATGACAGGAGCTGCCCAATGGACTCTGCTGGTGGAAATCAAATACTAGTCTAGTATTTTGAATGCAAATAATTCCTCCCAATGAGGCCAGACAGGCTTGTTTGCCTTTGAATCTGAGCATGTGGACAGTAGTGGATGGTCTACAGGTTGAAAACAGTGTAGATACTTCTCCTTTTTTTCAATAGTGGCTCAGAAACTGAAAAGGCAGCTACAAAATGGTAAATACATCCCTACAGATTCAAAAATGGTTGTTCTTAATTTGCATCTCCACCATAACAACAAATTGTTAGAACTAAAATACAGATGGGAATTTTATAGCTTCTCAGAAATGAAGCAGGAATTGGCCAATGGGCCTTCTCAGAAATGAAGCAGGAATTGGCCAATGGGCCTTAGCAGTAGCTACAAGTTTTTCAGCATGAGGCATCTCAAAAGTGTTTTAACCGTACAGAACTTTTCTGTACTTTTGGCCTTTTATCTCAAGGATGAATCAAAAAAAAAAAAAAAAAAAAAAAAGGAAAAAAAACCCAAGAAAAATAAAAAAAGAACAAACCCTACCAAATATATATATATAACATGACTAAGATAATAAGCACAATCAGTAACATATATAGAAAAAGAACCCGTGGTTTTTAACTTTCAACCTTGTCTTCTCAACACACTCTCGAAAATGGAATTGTTTCCCTATCTGCCTTGAAACATTTTGGAGCAAAAAACACTCTAAGGTCCTGATAGGTGTTTTGGTCAAAAATCCCTTCTTCTGGTTTTCTGTCCATAAGCAGAGTAATGGAGGGGAAAACTGGTAGCTGGCCAAAGGAGGTAGGAAGAGTGATCATCATCCACAACACTGGGGCTAAAGAAATTTCCACAGAAAATTACCTGCCTTATTACTTCTTCATGTGTTGGGTTGAAAGCTCAGAATCTGTTTCCATGTTTCCCATCCCTCGAATGTTCTATTTCACAGAATTCGAGCCCCTCAAACTTCAGTCCTGCCAGAACAGCCCGCCACGTGCTGTCATAGGGGATCTGCTGATGCCCACTGACTCTTACCAGTCTAGTGCTTGTCACTGTTGCAGATCAAGAACTACTGAATAGTTCTGATTAATGCTCTTAGAGTGGTTGAAAACAAGGAAAGAATGACTAGACATTTGTATGATCAAATCCCCTGATGGAATAAAAACATACCAGGACAACAAGCTTAATAAATGTATTCATTGTCATAAGAAGGGAGATGAAGGGTCCAAAAGATTACTTGCATACTTACTGTTCTAAATCCCTTGTTATCTGGTAAATTGCAAAGGATGCCCGGCTTTCACCAAAATGCAAATCAGATTAAAATGTGAAGCCTTACACTTTACTGGATAGAAAACTTCATCGTCCATTTTTAAATCTTAGAGATTGCGATGTTGTCCTGGTTTAGGGCAAATTTGGAGGAGAATTTCCAAATTAGGGCCCCTCCCCCCAACTGGTTCGGGAAGGATTCCTCAGAGAGAAGTGGAACGAACCTGTTCATTTAATAGGCACAGCACCCCCCAGCACGCAAAAGGAACAATTCTGGATGACAGCACTCTGAAAAAGATGACAAATTCAGAAAGTCTCTCTTGGGGGGGTGGTCACTTTGTTCTCAGTCCCTCCGGCGCTGGGCCAGCTGCTGCAGGCCACAAGGTGCAAACTCTCGGTGTTTCCCAGGTCCCAGTCCGGAGCAGGTTCAAAATGGTCAGGAAGACCTGAAGGAGAAACGGTCCAGGAAGAAATTTGGACAGTTTAGCTAAACTAGCTAATGAGCAAAAGCAAGCAGAAGCGAAGCAAGCAAGAGTGAGAGAGAGCAAAGCCAAAAGCAAAAGCAGAAAAAGCAAAAGCTGCAGTCTCTGTGTCCCGCCAGGTTGATAAGAAAACCAAAACAAAACATTCCCTCTTCAGAGCCAGTCTTAAAGGTACAGAACATAATATCCAACATTCACAGAACACATGAATGGGGATACAAGCATCATAACGTCACCCTAGGACAGATGTATTTCCTATTAATACCTTAATATTAATAAGGTTTAGAGCTGGAATTCAGAGGGAAAAGAAAGCTATTTTGAATTCATTCTATTCAATCATCTTGTCTGGACTGTCTCTTCCTGCTTTTCACTTCTGAAACTCTGTATGAAAGGCATAGAGTTCTGGATTAATTCTTTTCAGTTTCCCCTGTTATTCTTAACAGTTTCCCCTGTTATTCTTCTTTAAAGGCAAACCTGGAAAAATCCACACTTTCTTTCCCAACCACTTCTAAAATTCCATTGAGAAGCAAAAAACCCCATCAAACAACTAAATCTCTGCTCCAATTTGTAGGAAAAATCCCCATGCCATTAACTGCTTTCCTAACATTTTCTTTCTCTTGTATTAATATGGCAACCTTTTCTTGCTTTTATAGATTAGAACCAAATTCTTAAAGCTATAAGGAAACACAGGTTTACTGTAGCTGATTCTGAGATACAGTAGTCCAGCAAGGAGTTCAGACCTCAAAAGAAGAGTCTGTACAACAAGATTCAGCACAACGTTGAGACATATTAGCTATTTTTCAAGAAAAGCCGCCAAAATGAAACTGCTTAGACTTCTATACTATCATGGGTGCCTGCTTCCAGAACCTGACCTAAGTTGCTGGAAACTAGCTGCAATATTACTGCAAACAATGCTGTGAATGTAGGACATTGTTATTCTTCTCTTCCATTGAAAACCACAAGTGGAGTTGCGTCATTTTCTTAAAAATTCTCTATTTCCTTCCAAACTGCTAAAATAATGATAAATCAAGTGTTCTGTTCATACAGTTTAAATCTAATAATGTTCAAAATGAAAAAAAAAAAAAAATTCATTCAGATATGGTCTGCAATAATACAGCCGAGACAAGATGAACCAGTCTGGCCTACAAAATAAAGTGAAGCAGAATTTGGGAATTTGGAACACCTTACGATGTAATATTTAAAGAAAAAAAAGAAATAAAATGTAACCTACCCAAACTCAATCAGTGATGCACCGACAGAGAAAAAAGAACTAATTACTACTAATATTTCTTTCATTCTCAGACAAGAAGTTAAATGATCCTCTTGAATGCGTGGAAGATTGTTGCGAAAGACAGCAGCCTTCTTCTTTACAACATATTCTTCAGAACTCCAGGAGACAAATCATTAGAGCTATGAGGCTCTTTCTCTCTGTAAAACTTCCAGAGCATAGCCAAGATTATATTCCTTTAGAGATCCTCACCGCCCTGGGAGACTGGTGGATAGTCTACAGCTCCAGTACATCAGCCAGACGCTCTGCCTTATTTAGCATGGCTACTGCAGCAAGGACATCATCTCTACTGGCTTTCTATCCAAAATATATGCAAGGCACAACAAAGAATATAGCCAAAACACTGAGCACAGCTTATGGCCTTCAAAACAAAAATCTCACCATGGCAATACTGGATCTTCTGATCCAAACCATCAGGAAACATTTCTTTAGAGGCGAAAAAAGCTCCTGTTGATTGTACAAAAAATAGTGATGTAAACCAGAGTTGCATGACCCAATATTTCTATTGAACTGGAACTATTTTGATCAATATTATGGATCCATTTCTTTTCAGGGCATTTGGTAAAAAATGTAAAGTATAGTTTAAAAGGAATTATTGGATGCGTACTAAGTACTAGGGATTAGTTAAGGTGTTGGTTTTGCATGGCTTGGTTTTTGGTGGGGAGGGAAGAAGCCAGCCACAGAAGTGAATCTTTTGTGAAAAGCTCCTAGAAGCTTCCTCCATGCCTGGCAAAGTGAATCCCTGCTTGGCACTAAGAACAGACATGCTGCTAAGCCAATTAGACAAGCAGTAATATATTTAAGAAGGAAATCAAAACTGCAGCCAGTTAACTTTTAAGTTTGCTAATTTTTTGGTTGGCACCTCTTCTGGTTTGAAAGCAAAAGCAGCAAGAGATGCTGTCGCTGTTGCAGTGTGTGTTTTTGATTGCAATGCAGTTTGAGTAGTCAGTTTTAGAATACTTCCGGTTTTGTGCTGTTGTAGCATATTTTATTATTAATGGATTGTTCCTTTCCCCCCGTGGTGTTAGTTTTTGCCCTAGTTGTCCATCTCCCCAAAGACCTGCCCTTTTGTTCCCTTTTCCTCCTCCCACTGAATGTCAATCCCTCCCCAAGCCTGCCCCTTTCTCTAGAAACTTCCCTATCAATTTTATAGTCTTCAAAACCCCATTGGTTTGTTTAAGTTATTCTCCTCCCCTGTAGTCCCCTATTGGTTTAAACATTGTATTCCCCGCCTTGTGGTCCACCCCCAGTTGCTCCCAGTGTGTTAAAGATTGTATCCTCCTCTGGGACCTCTCCCCATTTCTAAGTTGATGTATGCATTTGAGTCAGTGTCTTTCTGTCCCTGGCCCTCCAGGGAAGAAACTCCTTTGGAAAACATACAGAAGACCTCTCCCTGTTCCTTGTCCCTGCCCTCGGTGCAGTCCTATCCCCAATGCAGTCCACCTGTGCCATAGAGCAGCTGTGCCCTACAGCTGCACCCTGGATTCGACAGCTTTCTGGGGGCAGCCCACTCTGGCTGTTGGTGTCAGGAGCTAGTCGGTCTGAAGAAATCCAGCATGGCAGCAAGACTCCAAGTCAGAAATACAATTTATTAGGAAAAGGGGAAAAACCAAATACATGCAATAATACAAAAGAAAAACCACGGACAGAATACGACCTGTCACCCTGCTAGTTAGGGTGGTGGCAGCAGTCCGGATGAAATGGTCTTGTTGAAGTGGTGATCCTGTAGAAACCATCTGGTAGCTCTTGTCCTCTGAAGACCAGTGGGTGAGGGTGGCCGTTCTTCTAGGAAGCCAGTGGAAAGACTGCTTGTGGTGTCCCAAAACTCAGATTCTATCCAGCTGGGGATGCTTAGCTCCTGCCCCCTGGGCAGAGCATCTTGCAATGGGCTCAAATTGTTCTGAGTCATGCAGTGGTTCCTTGATTACCCTTTAAACAGAAATGGCTCCTGGAGGGAGTCATCTCTGAGTCATGTGGCAAGACATGGATGGCCCCGTTAAGAGATAAGGAGATAAGGAAAAAACGATGCCCCTCCCGGTTTCAGCAGCTCTTGAGGTTGGGAGCAGAATACATTTTTATATTGTAGCCTAGGACAATACAGGATGAATGCTTTTGCATTTGCAGGAGGTTTGTGTGGATTTGAAAAGCATCCTTATAGCAGAGGCACAAAAGTATTCTCATACCCTTTTAAATCATCTTCAAACCAAGCAATTCTCACAAGAAGGTAACGCATGAATGACTTGCAAGTGAGTTGAAGAAACACGGCAAAGATAAGTAGTGTTCAACTGCAGAGAATCGTTTAGGGACACCATACCTTTATATACCTTTATATTTTAAATCAGGAAGCATGGATGGACCGTTTTTTTCCCCTTAGTTGACTACAGAACCAGCGGTCCCTTGCGGGAGGGTGTTTGGATTCAAGATGACACTGGCATCTAAGAGCATGGCTACATAGAAGGTGCTACTTTTAGACCAGAACATTCAACTACTTAAAGGCAGATAGGAGAATAGCTGACTAGTGACAGCTCTGAGCAGAAGAGCCTGTGGCTTATCCTGTGGGAACAATAGTAAGACATTTCAATTGAAAAACCCCATTCATTTCCAAGGACCAAACATCAGTAAAAATAAAAGGTCAAGTAAAGACACCCTAGTGCTCTTCTTATCAGAAGCATGTTCCTCCATATGAGAGCATTTAGGAAAGGACAGTCCATTCATAAAGAAAGGTGTGCCAGTTAGAAAACCTGTAGAACAATACAAGACAAACTCACACAATATACATCCTCAAATGCAAAATGAAGAAATAATCATTTCAAGCTTCCGTGGAATTAATTGCATTTTATTTGTTCTTTTCATTTCAGCTGCTATCAAGTTATTTTTTAAGACTGAATTTTATGAATTCAGCAAAGCTCTCTTTTTGAATGTCTGCATACCCCTATAAAACACTGAGGTGACAAAGAGAACGGCAGTGGAAGGAAACCTGGTCCACCTCCCCCTCCTTGAAGCTTTAGGCCAGCGAGTGATTAGAATTTAGTCACTTCATTTGCTTTACCAAGAGAGAATGTTTTCTAGCCTTTATCTTTCCTTTTGGAGCTGATTCACTTTGTAGTCATAAATTCTTGACTCAGTTGGTGAGAAACAATGGCATTACAGCCGTGGATGTTAAAGTGCACTGATGGGAAATGAAGTTTTCATCTTCAGGTCCTTGCTTCAGTAAATCTTCCAAATTCATCAGAAAGAAAGTTCCCAGACCAGTAATCCCCACTCAGATGACCTAATTCAAATAGTCTGTAGGCATAAGAGGCATCAAGCAGGTGCTGTCATCTGTTAGGGGAATACCCAGCCAGTACATGATTGTCTAGTTAGGCGGCAACAATTTTGGAAATAATTTAGTTTTTTTGTATTGCAAGTGAATGGTCAATACATTTTATTAGTGGATACGGGTAAAAGAATGTCTTCTGCATCCTTTCAGAGGGGAAGCTTCCCTAGATCTAAAGCTGCTCAGCTCCACGATAGGATGCTTTGTCTGAAAAGGGAACTCAAGTCTTTGTCCTTTTGGATTGCTTCCATAGTTTTTCACTCACTCTTCAGGTACCTGTTAATACGTTCTCTTATCCCTTGCAAACTTTTATGGGCATAGTCACTGAATTGGTACGTATTCCATGAAGTCCACAGGCCCTGTTGAGATGCAGCCACAGGTCTCAAGGGTGTTAGCAGATGTTATTCTGAGGCCACTCCTAATGATGTTTGATGGATCATAGTGACTGAGGAAAGTGCCCAAAGACTGGATGAAAGCAAATGTCACCCATCTTGGAAAAAGGCAACTAGGAGGACTTGGAAAAGTACAAGCCAGCCAGCCAGCGTCATTTTTATCCCCAGGAAGTTGATGGAGCAGCTATTGCTGGAAAGCATTGCCAGGCACATGAAGGAGGACAAAATAACATAGTCAGCATGGATTTACCAGGGGAACTTCATGCTGAACAACTTTTTAAACTCCTCTGATGAATCAACTTGCCCGGTAGATGAAGGGAATATTGTCTGCCTGGGCTTCAGGAAGGTTTTTGACATTTCTCTAGGTGGCAGCACACATACATCCCAGAAGGAATAGTGCAAAGAGGAGGGAACCAGTGTCTTTTCAAGGATGCTCAGTGAAAAGACAAGAGGCAGTAGGCACACACTGAAATACAGGAGATTGCCTCTGCACATCAGCAAATGATTTTTTACTGTGAGGGCGACTGAACCACGGCACAGACTGCCCAGAAAGATTGTGGAGCCTGGATCTTTGAAGACATGAAAAGTACACCCAGATATAATCCTGGGCAAGAGGCTCTAGGTAGCCTGGTTTAAGCAGGGGGGTTGGACCTGGTGAGCCCCACTGACGCCTTCCACTCTCGTTCATTCTGTGCTAGTGAATTCTCTTAGAGATGCATTTCAAGCACTGGCATGACAAAGATCTGTGCAGAGAGAGATCCAAATGGACATGGGATCTAAGTTCCTTAAGTAGTGCTCAAGAAGAATGCAAAACTCTGGGATAAGTGTCTCTTCCATAACTGAATCCCTTTCATGGGAAAATTCCCCAGCTATAGAAAGATCTTCTGATAGGCATGCTTAAGACTGACACTGGCTGAGCAAATTTCTCCCTATGTGTGTTTAAGACCAGTTAGGATCTTCACCAATAGTGTTGTCAACATAGTCACAGAATGTATATTGTTAAGAAGGGACAACTTACATCAGAATGGCAAATATTGGTCCACAAAATGTATTAATGTATGGGAACTATCTACTTGGGTTGAAAATAAAAAGAAAGAGTTAGTCTTTATTTATCAATTTCATCCCAATATTGATAAGGTAAGAAAAAGACCTTAGTCCTTAACCTTCTTAACTCAAACAAAGATTTTTAAAAATTCCTTGTAAAAAATGTATCCTAATTATCAGACTATGAAACAATTTTAGTTGGGAAAAAAGTTCCAAAATTGTGTAGATAGTGGTAAAGAAGCCAAGAAAATAGGTAAGAAACAAAAAGAGAGCAAAAGAGTCAGCTTCAGTCTGCAAGCTCGTTCTAGAAGTAATCTGCTAGAAAAAGGAACCCCCAGTTGAATTTCCAATGTATTCATGCACTTGATTCAGTAACTAGTCAATGTAAAAACCAATCCTTTTGTACGACTTCTCCCAGCAACAAAAACTCCAGCAGCTTGACACCACCATCATGCCTGTCCCAGATGTACTTTAAAAGAAATGATCCTTTCTTGAAACTCTGTTTGCATAAAAGTTGCAAGACATTGGAGGGATTCTCCACATTCTCATTTCTCCGTGTGGCTTGAAAGTATATTTGATAAAATATGCAACAAAGCATATGATTTATAAGGTAGGGTAAAATGGATGATTTGGGAATTGATCTCTTGTTGATATTAAACTTCATATCCACTCTCTGTGAAGTTTCTAAAACAAATGATGGAGCTGAGGCATGAATCTGCCACAACAAGTGTTAAGCAAACATACACACTCCCCTTCACATGCCCCCCTTCCACACACACCTAGGCCCACGCAGAGGTCAGCATAGCAGATGATGAACACCTTGGAAAAGACCGAAATGCTAAATACCTCTCTTTGTGGGCAAAATAGCTGGTGCAACAATTCAAATATCTGGTGTAAAAATTCTGTTTAATATCTACTTCCTATTTAAAACACAGCTTTTCATTTAATTATATGTAGGGAATATTTTCATATTATTTGTTTCTTTACAATTACTTCATTCTCATGTGTTGTATGTCTAGGAATATTTTCTTCTAAAGATAGAAAAAAATAGATAATATCTTTTCAGAAGAAAACATTGGTTTATACAATTTTAAACCATCATGATATGGAAGAATTCTTTTGTCCCTCACTAAGGTGGAAGAACTATTTGGATCACAGATCATTTACAATGAAATACTTTACCTTTTTAAGATGCTTTCAGTCAATTTTATATCCTCATTGCTTATTCATTGTAAACAGTAATTTTTCAGTGAAGGGAAAGTGTGTGGTATATCTGCATTATGTTCAAACCCAATTCCTACTAAAGGCCAGGCTGAACCCCAGTAAATAATGTCCTGAATGATATTTTGCCGCCTTCTTTGGCACTTCATGAAATCCTAACATGAGGAAGTGTGGAAATACAGAGATTTTGTCCCATGTAGAAACCCATCCCATGTATTTTATGCTGTAATTCTTCTCTCTTTTAAAATTTGCTATCTTCTGCATAGTTTTCATTAACCTGTTACAGTAGTGAAAATCACAGATCAAGGTAATTTTGTAACACTTTGATTTTACCCCAAGAGCTGAGGGAAAACTTGCTCCTATACTTCAATCTGAGTTTCTTCTAGATTCAAACTTTGTTTCTCTACCATCAAGAGTCTCCTGTGTTGCTGCTCAAAGCCCCATCCAACCTGACCTTGAATACTTTCAGGGATGGGACACCCAC
This sequence comes from Molothrus aeneus, assembly GCF_037042795.1. Classification (NCBI taxonomy): domain Eukaryota; kingdom Metazoa; phylum Chordata; class Aves; order Passeriformes; family Icteridae; genus Molothrus; species Molothrus aeneus. Next base: position 113,091 of record NW_027098969.1, read on the forward strand.
TACTTCTCTGGGCAACCTGTTCCAGTGTTCCATCACCCCCACAGTAAAAAATGTCTTCCTTTCATCTAATATGTGTCAGAAGTATTAAATCTAGGCATATAAACTTTGAGGAAAGGTTTGAAATTCTTTTGATTTGAATCACATTTTATATGAATACTGACTTACAGGTGACTAAAATATGTTGATGGGCATTTGAGCTGACACTTTTTGAAAAGGTGCATGGAATTTAAAATTAAAACCAGCACCATTAAAAGCTTTGTGCCGTTTTCTTTTTCCTCTGGTATTCAAAATTGCATATATCAAATATCTGTGCTTCATACAAAGCTCTTAGACACTCTCAGAAAAAAGCTTTTCTTTCAGACTAAGTTGCAGTTTACGTAGAACACTAGTACTAGTGAAGGTTTTTCTGGGCATAGGGGGAACACCTTCTCATTGGATTTGTGTGCAGAATGCATTTTATCCAAACTGGAAAATTGATCCCAGCTGTGTTCTAGTCATCATTCTTACTGCATCAGGCCTGAAGATTCTGTGAAAAGTAGCCTGTGGACCTTGAACATAGCTCATGTGAAACAGATGAGAGGCGATGGAGAAGTTGAGGGAGAGAATAAAGAGCATATGGCCCAGTACAGACTAACAATTGTTTGGCACCCTTTAAAGGCTGTGTTTGACAAGCAGGGCTGAAGCAGGTCTGCAAAATATCCGGGAGATCAAAATCCATTGAAGCAAATTGCCCTGGCCAGTCACCTTGCTGCCGATAATTCCCTCTCCATACCAGCTGATCAGGCCTAACAATGCTGCTGCAGAAGTATTGTGAAAAAGGTAGGCATATTTTCACAGATGCAGGGGAAAATCCCCTTGGATGATGGTTCCAAGGGATTACTTGATGGAGCAAGTTATGTACCCTTATCTACCGTGCAATATCTAAGTTGGTGAGTTCATAATCTGTCAGCATCACTTTAGAAAATAAATGTTTGATCCACAAAAAAATATTTCATATCTCCTGTCTACCTGCTTCATTTCAACCAATGAATAGGCTACATTCCATCAGCAAAGGGTTTATGATCCTATGTTTCTTTAAACTGTGGTAATTCTTTATTTTTTTCTAAATCAGACACTGTCTATTCATAAGATTCAGATGTCCATGGCAGGAGTGGAATTAAATTCACATGTTAAAAAATAACCTTCTTCTTGTTATCTTTTTATTAAATTACTGACATGTAACATCAGTCTGAGAGCTGAAGAAAACCCCTTCATTTGCTGTTTGCCAAGTATCATCTATGTGATACAAATTCTGCTTGAGAAATCACACCCGTACATTGCCATGTAGCACTACTAGTAATGCTTTCACAACCTTTTCTTCATCATTAGGTCTTTTGGTGAAGTGAATGATTAGAGCATAAGCAAGGGCATTTGTTCAAGATGCTCCAGAAAGAGCTGTGGTCTGTTCTCTTCTTTGCTGCCTATGTTAGCACTGAGCTGCAAAAAATGAATGATTACTAGGAAAAGTGTTACACAAAGTTTCACAACCTTCTTTAGAAAATATTGACTGTGTGTAACTTCAAAAGAAGAATTCTGGGCATCTTCATTCTATTGATGTAATTGTTTTTCTGCCATGCTGGTATTGTTTTCTATCATTTTTACCAACAGAAATATTTTTCCCTGACACCTATGGAAAAGACCTATGTTTACTCAACAGTGCGGCATCAGGACATTGTTTAGAATGATTTCAACATGGTCCCAAACATATCGGACAGCTAGACAGCAGAGGTTAGCAACAGGGAATGGGAATAACTTCTGAACCGTTTCAGTAGATTTCCCAGGAAGGGAAAATTGCTTTCTGCCACTGCAAATTTTCCCAGAGATTTTGTCTGGTTAAGAGTTGCATCAAAAGAGTATTTTTGCACAAACCTTGGGGCAAGCTCTGTCTCCGATTTACTAGTGAATGCAAAGAGGGTGAAAGTGCTGCTTCAAAGCCCTCTGTGTGCTTTCTGTACCAAGAGGGGGGGTGACCCCAGAAATAAGTTTTGATCTCTCTTCAGAACACAAGGCATGTCATCACCTCATTCATCTTCTTCTGGGACTCATAGCATCTTAAGACTAAGAAGCTCTCTTGCTTGCTGAAGTGCGTTCAGCAAAAAAACCTTGTCTCATCAGCAAATTTGAACACAACTACAGTCGAGTCAATTCCAATGCTGGCAGGGCAATACTCTACCCCACTAGTAACACGCCACTATTAGAAGACTGTGTAAAACTATTTTTGTACAAAGTAATCGGAGGGAAAAATAGAATTGGGAAGAACTGCACATTGTTCTGGAAAAAGCCTCCTGCCTCAGTCTTACAGACATCATTTGCTGGTATCATTTTTAATAGTTGGGGTTTTTTAAATTTTGTAGAAGAAAAAATGTTACTGCACCTTTATGTTTCCTTAATAGAAGTACAGCCATTTCTTAATAGAATAGAAGTAAGCCATTTGAATATGTACAAATGGTCTTTTCAAATACATATGCTATAGCACACTGTGAAAGTAATTAGCTATAAAGAGAAATCTAAAGGTTTAAAAAGATTTTGGAAGAAAGTAAGTCTAAGGTGATAGAAGAAGAAGAAAACAGCAGTTTTCTTCTGGTGAAAAAAAAACAAACGGAGGACCTTGTACAGTGGAGATGTATTATTTGACTTCCTGAAAAACTGAGTAGGTTTGCTATTGCCAATGGTTTTCATTAGGAAGGAAGAGATTCCTTTGGCAAAAAAACCCCTTCAAATTGACTTGACAAAAATGTTATGACACTTAACTTCACCAATCCTGAAGAAAAATTCTCATCACTTGATCTGGAAATCATGATGGTAATGGAGACAAGGATGTCTAAGCCATGCCATCAGGAACATAAAAAAGCATTAGAATGCAGGTAAGACTGAGCTCCTGAACTAGTGTGAAGAGAATGCAACAAAGACATTTTCCTTTTAGAGTCTTCAGGATGGAAGGCAGAGCAAATTTTTTCATGGGAAGTATTTCTGAATAGAATGAATCTTCAAAATAACATTGTTTTCCAAAACCTGTTTACAGTATCTCTTACCATGATACACAGTTCCTATGAATAGAAAAAGCAAAGCACTTTTTTCCAAACTGTTGTGCACTCTTAAGCAATCTACAATAAAAATAGTATTTTTTCATGCTGGGAATGATGTTAATTACAAAAAAGCCTTGTAGCACACTTGGCACTGCAGTCTCTTGATTAGCATAGCTTTTTATTCATCAAACACGTTTCACATTGACTATTTTTCTCTTTTAAATAACGGCGTCTTTGTACTTATGCAGCATCCATGAAGAATTTCTTGGGTGTTATTTTGTACCTGATCCTAAATGGCAGGTTCTGCATTCTGCCATCTGTCTAGCTTTGCCATTTGATGCAGCTTCTGAGAGGTATTTTCAGAATCGAGGACTACTTGCAAGAATGATGCTAAATCCATGCATTTTACTCCTTGGTTAATGCAAAACTATTTTTCCTTTACAGTTCAATGAGAACAGGAAAATAATGATGGTGAGTTCAATCCTTAGAGTAATACAAAGAGGACTATTATCATCATTAGAAACCAAGCAAGATGTATTTATTGCACATGCAGTATACTCACTGATGCAAATTACCCTGTAAATTCAAAAGGAATCTGTATCATAGGAGTGGATGGAATGTTTCTATTGATATTTTGCTTAAAGCAGAAAATTAATTCTTTTGACAGCCAACTCATGATTGCAAGCTCACTTTCAACTACAGCTTTCAAACAGATGAAACATGTCTGTTTCTAAAACGATACAGTACAGTACACAATAGCAAGTCAGGTCATAGACATTCAAAAGAAAAAAACAGATCAAAGGACACATTCATTCCCATCTACAAGCCCTCAAGAGTGTACAGGTCAAATGTCCCCAGAAAACTAGGCTGGTGGCGCAAATTCTCTATGTTGGCACCAGCAGAAGCAGCTGCTATCTTTATAGGATGCAATCTTGCTTACATCACCCTTCAGAGCAATCTTCTGTACCCCTGCCCAATACACCTTCTGCTCTATTCCTTGGACTTCACATTTGCATTTCTACAGAGTCCTGTCCTGCAAACTGACTCAAAGTTCAGGTAATAGATTTCCAAGATTTAGAAATGTTGTGTGAGGTTTATTTATTTCATATTTCCTTCCATCTAAGCAAACTGTAACTTTCTGAAGTGAAATATTTCGAGTATGTCACGTGTATTTTAATGTTAGCTCTGCTTCACATTCAAACTTCTCACAGACCCCTGTGATGCCTTGCTGCAAAAATATATAGCTGCCAAGAGTGGTTGTGGGAAGTTAGAATTGCCAGAAAACCATACAAACAATCTAACAATAGAGCCTTGGATTTCTGAATATAATTGCACCATGTAAAGTCAAAATATAATATTTAAATGATTTTATATAATGATGAGTGTGGGCTAGAGAGAATCCAGATAGAATTTTATTTTTTAAACAGTTCCGGGAAAAACATGGCCTTAACTTGGAAGTATAGCACGAAATATTTTTATACAGCATGAGTTCTCATTACCTAATCATATGATTTGTAGACCTGAATTGGAAACCAGGAAATAAACGAAGAAAAATATTCAAGCTATAAAAGATGGGAGTTTAAAATTTTCTTTGCATTTCTGATTAAAGCTATTAGGTAGCTAAATGGTCACCCATGATTTTAAAAAGCATCTGGACATTAAAAATAGGTAAATTTCTGCGGGACTTGGATGTCAGCTCTTCCTGAAAAGCTTTATTTCACCGCTTTCCAACCCTGAATCAATCCACTTAAACGCAGCTGTATTTCAGATGCTCAGTGGAACTGTCCATGTAATGCATATAGTTGACAAATAGTCTGCAGAAAAAGCTAGATCCATTTGAAGACTTTCTTTCTGTAAATGGTATTCACGTTATTTGTACAAACACACAGATGGGATTTCTGCTGTCTTCTTCAGGCCATTTCCTCCAGAGAGCTCTCCATCAAATCTCTCTAGTTCTACTCTTCTGGTGATCCAAAGTCAGCACTGGGATGGTCCAAGTGCATGAATTACTGTCTGCTAGAGGTGCACCCCGAGGGCTTCTGTGTGCAGCATCACGTGAGCCCTACTAATGTCACCCTGTTGGTATAAACTGAGCTAGCTGGACCTTAAGGGACAAGATTGTGCACTGATATTGTAAGAGAAATTAGGTACTAAGAAGGAGGCTGGAGGATTTAAATATTTATGCCTCCAGCTTAAGCAACACTAAATCTTGGTCTTTATCTGAAAAACTAGGTGAATTAACCCATTTGGCATTCCTATGCCAAAAATGTCAGTAATACAACAAGAACCGTCAAAAGAGTAACAATTCCAATCCTTACTTTATAAAAATAATTCATTGGAAGAAGTCGGGAAGAAGGATGAAACATGCCAATATCCTACCCTGAGAATCATTCTGTTGATTTGCACAGGTTTCTTATTATATACCCATCTAATGCATTGGACATGCATGCTTGTGATGACACAAATACTTGCAAAGCTTACCAGATAAACCATGTTCTCTTCAGACAGCAAAACATTGCTTGATGGTTGTGTTTGCTAATTACATTTAGACTCAATGTTCTTAAAGGTCTTTTCCAACCAAAGTGATTCCATCATTCTCTAAGTCGCAGATCCTGCTTGTCTTGGTTTAGGGCAAATTTGGCAGCAATCCTCAAGAAGGGGTGATTTATTAAAAATATTGATCTAGTACTGATATCCAACTGTGACGGACCAAGGCTCTCTAACAGTTCAAAATTAGAAAGTGTATGTTTATTGCAACGCTGGGCAGCGTGCGGGATAGCTCCCAAATACACACTGTGATTTAGAGGTGATAACAGAGTCTTTTTATCTATACAAGTATTGAATACCCAA